>NW_018025277.1:0-3699 GCF_002006095.1 Pseudomyrmex gracilis
GTCACTTCAAGTATTTATAGACTCTAAACCTTATTTGTCGCGTGTATATAACCTGAAGGGGTGTGTGTTTGTGTGTGCGCGTGCGTGTGAGTGAGATACAACAATTTAAATACTTTTAACATATATTATAACGTGTGGTTTGATAATTTGTGCTTGACTTGCCGGTTTACGCTTCTTGGCAAGATCATCATATTGATACCAATGTGTATCTGTATAAGTAAATGCAACGTAATGGCCGTCGTTATTGCCGTACTCTATATAATGGACTACTCCTGCTAGTATATAATTTATATTATTTAAAATAATATTTTTGGATATAGAGTTCAAGTCATATTTGATTTCCAATGATTTATGAGGATACGTGTTATCTGTAAATATAGAACTGTCTATCAGTATATGATTTCCGTAGGTAATATGATTTGTTGTGAGATCGCCGCATGTACGACACGTTGAACTTATATTGTGAACGTCATTAATTGCACGTTGTATGTATTGCAAACCTTCTAATAAAATATTTATATTGACGTTGCACATAACATTTTGTCGCGTATCAGTTTTGCCGCAACGACAAGATTTTTTAAATACGCAACTTGGTTCATTTAAAAAAAGATATTCTGCTAGGTGAGCAGCATTGCAATTTGCATTCAAACGTTTTATGCCACGTGTGTACACAGTGATCGCTTCATGAAAAAGAGGTAAATCTTTTAATATAAGTGCTCGTTTAATGTAATGTGCGGATAGTATCTTTCCACTTTCTAACATTGACAGCGCCAGTTCAAAAATATTATTTGGAGATGAATGGATTGCATTACGATACGATGCGTGCGTTGCTATTCCGCTCATTATTATCTGTAACAGTGAATCAAATGCACATGTTTGTTGCACATTCATGCGTGCTTTTTCTTCTTTTAGTTGGACTGCTTTACATTTACTGCCGTTACTCAGTAATGGTAAATTAGAGCAGACCTTATTTTTCAAATAATCCCATTCGGGACAGTTGTCTAAATATGTTTTTCGCTTTTTTAGGACAAGTTTAGGTGTTTCTTGCTTACGATTATTAGTAATGTCAGTTGAGTTGAGTAATCCATGCCAGTTTTCGCAAACATTCCAATCATCAGTTTTTCTATTAGTATCAGATTCATGTAAAATTTGTTTATCAAAATAATCTGTATTATCTGAATATGTATTGTTACTTGTTGTTAAATCTGAGATATTGGATATCTCATACGGACTCACGTCCGTATTTATAAAAGATGGAGTAAGATGTGCGTCTTCTGATTTGTAAGATTCTTCTGATTTTGTAGATATTGTAGAATCTTTGATGTTATCCGTGACCAATCTAATACTTTTATGATCATTAGATAATATGTTCGTTGGAACATCTGCTTTTTTGGACGCCAAAGTAATTTTTGAGTCTACAAAATCTAAATGTTGTACAACAAATTTGTCAACTCTCAATGGAAATTTGCTTTTAAATCCTCTTGTTTTTATGTCTGAAAATTCTACTTCCACTGCAGAAGACGTGGCAATTTTATTTGACGTGCCGAAACATGGACGCATTATACCTGTCCATATAGGTATATATGGCAGTAAATATGTCTGTAATTGTTTTACAAATTCGGGATTGTAACAGGCATTCATTGTACTGCCATGCTCTGATAAATTTGCAGTTTTACTTGCATTTTCTACAAGTTTTTTGGTCCATTCTACCCAATCAGTATTTTTTTCATCACAATCAACAAATGCATCTTTACAATTTTCTTCTTCTGTACTTTCGTTATTATCATCGTCGTTATCGTCACTGTTTATATCTAGTTTAATATTGTTGCCTCTTATTATTTCATTTAAATAATCTAGACGCACGTCAGACACATGAGCCGATGTTCTTTATTTGTGACACCAATAGTTTTGCTCAAAGCAACAATCAATAATGATTCTACAAAATATTCTATTTCTTTAAAAGAATCAATTTGATATGCTTGAGCCATACATCGAATATAAAATGTACGTGTCAATATTTTGTCTCTTCCTTTCAAACATTTCCATTTTGTAATCATTTTAATAAAATGACTAACATCTAGTCTAATATAACATGATGGAAGCATGTTACTATTATTTAAAATTAATACAGTAAAACATTTTCGTAAATAATCACAAAAATCAGCACAGTTTGCAAACACGTTTGCTACAGCTATTAATAAAGCCCAACCGAAATCGGTAACGACTGTGCGTGGAATTGGAACACCTTTGGTAGTAATATTTTAAAAAAAAATACCTATCATTAAGGCTCTATGGTCGGCCGTTATCATCTGAAAAACTGGTATACTACCACGTTTGCTACCAAGCACGCATTGATATAAAAAGATTGGCGCATTATGCTGCGATTTGCGTTTAATTATACCACCTGTAGCATCAATAGTTAGATATGCTTCTACATCTTCTTTACATCTTGCTGTATACAACAATTGTTGTTCAGGAGTCCAGTATATGCAATATAATGGCAATAAACTAATACAAATTATTGATCCTGAATATTTACCATACATTGCAAGATGTTGTAAATTTAAGAGAGGATTGCTAAACATCAAACCATATTTATTTAATAATCTTTCTTCTTTCGCTTTTCTTAATACCGTACTAGACGGAAGTATGGGAGGACTATTATCTCCAAAGTCTTTTAGTCGTTTTCCTTCTTCTCGACGAAACGATATAGCATCTTTACGCTGCTCTATCATAATATCGGCTGTTACCGCACGCCGATTACCTCTAAGATGTCGTTTTTTGGCATTTTTATCATGTTTTGAAGAGCAAATATTTTTTATTTCACACGAAAAAATGATATCTATTCTGTTACTTGGTACTTTCAATAATGTACATGTGATAGTTGCATCACACTTAACGCAGTTACCTAGAATATATATGTAACACCGCGCATTCTTGCTAAGACTGACATTATGTTTTTTAAATTTCAAAACACATTCAAGTTTTTGTTGATGCCATAACTTCTCCGCTATAATATCGGTCCAACCAGGTTGTAAAACCCAGTATACACGCTTGTTATACACTTTTTGAATCGGTTTTATATTCTGCCATTGTTCTGCAGATATAACTACATTGAAGTATTTTGTATAAGTTTTATCAGAAGATACAGATACATTCGTACTACAAGTATCTTCAGAATTAAAAGAGTTATCATTACGCTTTGTCACACACTTATCGTTTGTTATGCTAAAATGCTGTCGCAAATGATGTTGAAAACCATTCCGATTTTGATTAATAATCACATACACATGCTTTGGTGTCATACGACATCCGTGTTCAATCATTTTCTTCGCTATAAGCTTATACACTTCCGAAGAAGGTGGATATACGTTGCCATTACTGTCAATAGTACGATATTCTTCCTTCAACAAAATAGATAACAAAATAGATTTGTCGTACATGATTTATATATGCACGAATGTTCTCAACGTACGTTAAATTCTTTATTATCACAATTATGATTATTGCACTTTCACANGTCTCTAATCCATTAACACTTTGCTCTAAATCTGCACGTACACGAATATCTGTACACAATCTTCTCTGCAAGGACTTTAGAAACAGTTCGCATCAACTGACTTTATCACTGAGAAACAAAAAAGCATCGTTAATACTGCAATACTGTGTTAGCCGGTAACAAACGCGATGGTTACCGAT
>NW_018025278.1:0-3661 GCF_002006095.1 Pseudomyrmex gracilis
TTTTTTTTTCTTTATTTATTGGCTTCGCATATTAAACAGACTATTTAATTATTTATTTATTTATTTATTTTAATCCAACATCATTTCCTACAAATAATTGGGGGCTCGTCCGGGATTTGACGCGAGTTATCGGTGAGTCAATCGAGAAAAAAATATACGCGAGTCGAGTGGAGAGACGCGAGTTGTGCGAGTTGTGTCGATGCAGTGAGTATATGCACGTATTGTGAGAGGACAGTCGCGGGTTCGTGTGCGAGCGAGAGAGAAGACGAACGGCGATAGACGATACGAGCATTGTGAGTCGCGAATTGAGAGCTATTGTGAGAAAAGAATTAAAAGAAGAAAGATAATACAAGAATGTCTTGCGAGAGAAGCTTGAGTGACTTCACGGTGAGTGACCTCAAGGACATTTTACGAGAGTTGGGAGCATCGACAGTAGGCGTGAAAGCCGAATTGATTTCGAGGATCTTAGAGATAGATCCGACGGGTGATCGGACGTCACACGTATTGACGAAGAGAAATGAGAGACAAAATGAGAGCAGTGCGGGCGCAAATTTTCGGGAGGCGGATGAAGAGTCAACTCTTCTTCGGCGAGAGATGGAGGTGTATCGGCGAGAAAAGGAGTTGCTAGAGCGAGAGTTGCAATTAGCTCGCCGAGAAATAGATTTAATGAGAATGACGCAGAATGCGAGGACAAATGGGCATGATTTTGGAGCGGTGAGCCCATCGGTATCGCATGCATCGGTTGGACGGCCAAGTCTGAACATCGTCGCTGATTCCTTGAGTCATTTCGATGGCAGCAACAATTTATACGAAGCCTGGGAGAAAAGAGTTAGGTCGCTCAGAAATGCCTACGAGCTGACCGATGATTTGACCAGACTCATGATAGGCGCACGCCTGAAAGGAAAAGCACAAGAATGGTTCCATTCGGATCCTAGTTACTCGGACTTGCCAGTGGACGAACTCCTGAACGAGATGAGGGCCATGTTCTTCCACGAGCCCAGCAGAATTCAGACGAGAAAGCAGTTCGAGCAACGCATGTGGCAAAGAGGTGAAACATTCTGTGAATACCTATATCAGAAAGTGATATTGGGAAACCGAGTCAAAATCGAAGAAGCAGAGATGATCGAATACATCATTGAGGGGATACCGGAGCCTACCCTGAGAGACCAGGCGCGGATCCAGCGTCTCAGGACGAAATCGTCGCTGTTGGAGGCGTTTGAGCGGGTGACCTTGCGCCCGAGAAATCTATGCAGCCGTGATCAAGATGCGAGAGGGCAGCGAAACAGCATAAATGATAAGCGAAACGTAGCGCAGGTAAAGCGTTGTCATAATTGTGGCGTACAGGGACATTTAGCGATGGAATGTCCTTCAAAATCGAGAGGCGCGAAATGTTTTGGTTGCGGGGAGTTCGGGCATATCGCGGCGAAGTGCCTAAAAAACAAGAACGCGGTAAGGGAAGTAGGTGAAGTCTCAAAGTCGAGTCACTACAACAAATATTGTAAAGATGTAAGAATTCGAGGTAAAAAAATAGTAGCCTTAATTGACACTGGTAGCGACTTATCGCTGATGCGCGAGGATGAATACCGACGGTTACAATTTCCCGAAATGACTCACCAGGAGATTGTGTTTCGCAGAGTAGGCTCGGAAAATCATAAAACGTTAGGTAAAATCGACGTTGAGATCAAAATTGATGGCGAATATTTTACCATCTCAATATTCGTAGTGCCGAGTAGTGTGATACAACACGCGCTGCTTATCGGAACAGATTTTCTGAATAAAATAGAGTTAAACATCCGAGAGGGAAGAATCTCTATTAAAAAACCGCGTGCAGGACTTGAGACGTCGGGAGAGATTCCTGAAATATTTAATATTGAGACTATAGAGGAACCGAAGCCTCAAAATGATGAATATCGCGCGATAAACGACATACACAGCGAACAGTCTAGATCTAGTGTCAAAGAAATTGTAGAACAATATTGTCCGCAAGGGATTAAAAAGATAGGAGTTAAGTTAAGCCTAATTTTAAAAGATGACGATCCGGTATGTGACAGACCGCGTAGATTAGCGCCATGTGACAAGCGTCTCGTTGACGAACATATTTATGACTGGCTTAGAAGAGACATTATAAAACCGAGTACATCGGAATATGCTAGTCCGGTGGTCCTCGTAAAAAAAAAGACGGCCGAACTCGACTTTGTGTTGACTATAGAAAATTGAATAGGAAAATCGTGAAGGATCGATATCCGTTGCCGTTACTCGAAGATCAATTAGATCGTTTGCAGGGGGCGATTTACTTCAGCGTATTAAATCTGAGGGACGGATTTTTCCATGTGCCAATAAGCGAGGAAAGTCGCAAGTATACTGCATTTGTCGTACCCGATGGGCAGTATGAATTTCTTAAGGCCCCGTTCGGCCTGTGTAATTCACCTGCCGTATTTCAGCGGTATATAAATGCAATTTTCCGGGAGCATATAGCAAACGGAAAAGTATTGGCTTACATGGATGATCTGATTATCCCGTCGCTTACTGAGAGCGCAGGCATCGATAATTTGCGTGAAGTGTTGTTGACAGCGAGCGAATATGGTCTGAATGTAAATTGGAAGAAGTGCCGATTTTTGGAAACAAAAATCGAGTATCTGGGCCATATAATAGAGAGCGGCACGGTTAGGCCGTCGGAGAGAAAAATCGCCGCGGTCGCGAATTTTCCAAAACCCGCCTGTATCAAAGACGTGCAGAGTTTTGTTGGCCTCACGAGTTATTTTAGAAAATTTATACCGAGATATTCGCTTATAGCACGACCATTGACGAATTTGTTAAAGAAGGATGCAATTTTTTGTTTTAACGAAGAACAGGAATCCGCGTTTAATGAATTGAAATGGACGCTTAGTCGTGATCCTGTGTTAAAGTTATATCGACACGAGGCTGAAACCGAGCTCTGCACCGACGCGTCTAAATTGGGATTCGGAGCGATATTGCTTCAAAGAGACGCCGACGACCAAAAGTTTCACCCGGTATATTACGCGAGTTGGAAAACTACTGACGCAGAATCAAAATATTTTAGTTACGAACTGGAGGTTTTAGCGATTATTAAATCTTTAAAAAGGTTCCGCGTATTTCTTTTGGGAATTTCTTTTAAGATTGTAACAGACTGCCAAGCGTTCACAATGACAATGAAAAAACGAGACTTGTGTGTGCGTGTAGCGAGGTGGGCATTATTGCTCGAAGAATTCGATTACAAAGTCGAACATCGTCCTGGCAGATCAATGCGGCATGTTGACGCGCTGAGTAGGCATCCCTCGCCGTGTGTAATGTTAGTCGAAGAAAATCGTTCTAATTTAATAACTCGCATTAGAAAAGCTCAGCTCGACGATGACGAGATAAAAATAATTTTAGACAAAGTGACGCGAGATGAGTATAAGAACTACGTGTTGCAAAATAATATTTTGTATCGTAAATGTAATGACGATTTGCTACTGGTAGTGCCGAAAATCATGCAATATGATATAATTAAGCAGACTCATGATAAAGGTCATTTTTCCGTGGCTAAAATGGAGCGGTTACTGAAAAAAGAGGGGTGATACTCTATTGACCACAGTACGATTCGACACCGCTCGATTCGACACAGATTTATTCAACACCAAATTATTCGACACCGTACGAT
>NW_018025279.1:0-1163 GCF_002006095.1 Pseudomyrmex gracilis
TACGCGCGTAAGACAGCCCGATGCATGCTTATTCGCGGATCTTTGTTAATTAAAGTCTCAGTAACTATTGCGAATCTAGCAAAATGGTATAGGACTTTTCACCTCAGTTTTATTTCTTCTACCTGTGTACGAGAGATGTTAAACCAATCCTGGGACACCCTGTATATTGTATAAAGTATATTATTAATGTTACTTTTTATATATTTTTATTTGATACATTACAACAAGAATTTACATTTTATAGATGCATAATCTTAAAATATTTAATTCCTACATAAAAGTATATAAATATAATATATTAATTTGTATACTGTAAATAAAATTATTTAATAGAAGAGGAGTGTACCACGCTTCAAGAACTTTTTATAAAAACAAGAAATGTATAATGGCCATTTGAAGCAAAAACACTGGTAATAATGTGTATATGATAGAAACGTTACTTTATTCAAGCAGATAACATAATAGAACGTTTTCGGCCTTAGATTAGGCCTTTATCAATATTAATTTACAAAAAACAAATTGATGTTAGATTCGCAAAAATTATAAATTAACAACTTCCAAACAAGGTAAATGGAATTTATCACATGATAACGCACATAAATATGATGTTCTTGAATTNAAAACTTTATCGAGTCACATGATTACAAATTAGAAATATCAAAGTAACTGAGAACCGACAGCAGTGCAGAGATGCCAGATTCTGAACACTTGGTAGCATGCGGTAGCATGGANGGGATGCGCACACAACCTCAGATCTTGTACGTGTGCGATCGCGCTCGAAGTCTCGAGCGCACACGTACACGATCTGAGGTTGTGTGCGCATCCCCTCCATGCTACCGCTGCTACGGCATGCTACCAAATGTTCAGAATCTGGCATCTCTGCAGCAGTGTACAACGGTTTAAATATAAGTCAAAGCCGTTATCAAAGCTCAAGCGACTATTAATGTGTATTATCAACAAATGGTAAGTATGATCTATCAAGATTTTCAGTGTCGCTATGTAGGTTGGGTCCATGGCTTTGGCTTCGTATGTATANAGTTTTTGATATCAAGCGTTTAACATAAGATCTTTCATTGTCTAAAATTTTTACATTATCCCAATCAAAATCATGAGAGCATTGAATCCTGTGATCTGTAATAACCGATCCTTGAGAAGATTTTCTT
>NW_018025279.1:1818-3386 GCF_002006095.1 Pseudomyrmex gracilis
TCACGTAACCGTTCGCGGAAATGAGAGGGTACGCAGCTTTTCAACAAACACACTTTATTACAATAAAATCCAAAGAAAGAACAGCTCGTTGTACAAATCGCCGAAACGCGTCGCGACAACTTCTTATTTCTCTTGAACTTTTCAGTCAACAACCCCCGTTGCTACCCGAACAAAAGCCTCGATATCGATCAATCGTTCGACGAACATCTTCTACTCCGTGGACGACACGCGCCGCATCTCGCAACACTGCCCCCTCTTTCTTCTAGATCATCGTCCCGATGATCCAACAGAAGAAGTCAACCTTCCCGCTCTCTTCTAGACTGCTGTTTCAGAATACATGAGCCAGTTGNCCGGAGAAACTCTTGACCAAGAATCTCCTCTGGAGCAATTTCATCCACAAAATTCTTCCAATTTCGGACAAGGGGGAAGAAACTCACGTGGACCCATCGTCCGAAAGGACACCCCAGATCCCCGCCTCGGCATTTGCCCCAAGACCCACGGAAAACCACGCTCAAAACCGTGAGTAAGGCGGATTTCTAACATGGCGTTCAAAACACGAAGATCTCGTAACGACTCGATGCGAAGCAAAAATCCCCCGACGTCCAACGACGAAACGGAAAGATTCAGGGTAGCAACAGGGTAAATGCTGTAATGAAAGAAAAGAAAACGAGTAACCAAGCTCAATTAACACAACAACAAATAAACAAATAAATAAATATCCGTAACATCTCAAAAAAAAAAACAAACATCCACTAATTCTCACAGGGCTCCGACGCGTGTTCCCACCTCTCGCAAAACAAAGCCAATCTATCAGCGTACACTACCTTACACTTATGCTTTCCCGAGCGACGTATGCAATACACTACGTCGCTTAACTTTTTAACAACCACGAACGGCCTTTCCCAACTCCTCTGCAATTTAGGAGCTTTACCCTTGCTTCTGCGAGGATTGAAAAACCAAACCTTCTGCCCCTCATCAAATAGGATATGTTTGGCTTTACGATCATAACAAACTTTCGCCTTATTCGACCTCAACGCCAATCGTTCCCTAACACCCTGATGAATTTCCTCCAATTTTGCTCCCAACTCCTGAATATAATCCTCTGAAAAATCCGAACAATAATTCGGCAGAGTACTCCGCAACAAATCTAATGGTAAACGCAGATCTCGACCGAAACTCAACTCAGCCGGAGTAGCTCCTGTAGTCTCATGCCTAGAAGACCTATAAGCAAGCAGGAACATAGATACCCAACGATCCCAACTCTTCTGATTTTCATCAATAAATTTAGACAAGTATTGTAGTATCGTCTGATGCTGCCTTTCAACCTGCNCATCCGACTGCGGATGAAGAGCAGTAGTCCTCGTCTTCTTTATCTCCAACAACCACAATAGCTCCTGAAAAAGCCGAGACTCAAAATTCTTCTTCTGATCTGTATGCAACTCTAACGGCACACCAAACCTGGAAACCACCTGANTAACAAAGACTTCCGCAACGGTCGACGCTCTAATATTCTTCAAAGGAAAAGCCTCCACCCACTTGGTGAAACAGTCTACTACCACAAGAAGATA
>NW_018025280.1:0-3690 GCF_002006095.1 Pseudomyrmex gracilis
CGCGAATACTTTCGATAATCGCGGCTCTTCGGTTGTACTCCGCACTGGGTTTCAACATTGCGACTGTTTCAAAGTTATGGTAGTTTAGTACATGCGTCAAGCTATTTGAATGCCAATCGCGACATCTGCCAATGGTACTGAACGGAGGGAATATCAAATTGAAATTTGTCCGGATTTTGGCGACGCACCCTGTATATAACATATAATTTTACGTATCTACAACAGTTTATGCATAACATATCTTGCATATGTAACATATTGTATACTTGTATTTTATATATAGTTATAAAATTATATATTTATATATTAATTTCCTAATTAGGTAATATTTTTTTATTTTCAAGTATCCAGTGAAGGAAAACTCAATTACAATTATACATATTTCTTTTTTAATTAAAATTGGTATGTTTTCAATAGTATTATTATACTTTTTAAGATATGTGAAATAAAATTATGTTCTTTTTAAGTTAATGTTATTATATGTTATTTTTATTTTTAAAAAAAGTGTATTGTTTGTTTAGTTTGCCATATAAAATTAGTATAATATAATTACACTTACTTAATTATAACAACATTGTGTCATAATTATGATTAGTGTATTTTTAAATTAGCAAGTAAACAATAATTCTATTAAACAAATACATATAATTACTTCCAACATTTATACTTATAATTAGTGTATAAAATATATAGCAAATAAAAGTTGTATTTGTAAATATTTAAAATTATTATAGTTTCTAAGTTATATGAATTAATTATATTTTTTTTCATGTAATGTTGCGTTACTTTGGTAATTTTAAAATAAAAATTATATGTTTTGCGTTTTGTAGTAAAAAGTATATGAGTGTATTTTGTACTAAAAAGTGTGTGAAAATAAGTAATAATTTAAGTAATATTTCCTTATTTAAGTGTTATTGTATATATTATATTAATAATATATATAAGTGTACTACTGTAAATATATATAAAAAAAGTAATATATAATAATATTGTTGGATGTCGAGGAAGGTCGGGTGGTAAAGATGAGGTTCTGATCACGAACTTGTATTCTTATCTTTATTGCTCCGATTACAACGTTCCTTTTGTTTCTTACACGGCTGTTCCTTACTGTGGTAAACTCTCCGGCTTGCGGAGCCACACAGTGAGCTAGCAGTCCAATCACGGTCTCTCTCTGCTTCATCCATGCGATCAATTTATAGTAGATCGATCGCGCTGATTCAGCAGGCCCATCGGTCCTAGCAACGGCCGTGCTAGTTACCGGTGCCGGTGTCGACACATGCTGNGTGCCGGTGTCGACACATGCTGCGTTGCACTTCGGACAATGCGGCGATGTGTCGCACCCTGTGGCAACCAGCAGTTCTTCCTAGAACTGCTGCCTTCCTGCAACTTAACTAGGTCATTGAGCATTAACAGTGATGTCTCATCACATTGCTCAATGGCCTCATCTTACTAAATCTTAAATACAAAAATTGGCGCACAACATTTCCCAACCATCCGGGAGAAAGGTGTTACGTCCTGGCCCCTGGAAACGGTCGGACATGGACGGAGCGTAACACTAGTCGAATTTTCTTTATCTCTCGATACACACACTTGGAGATACGGTCGTGTGTGCGTGCGAGAGTCGAGCAATTTTTCGGGTCCGGCGGACGGGTCAACGGTCGTGTGCCGTTTTTACTCCGTCGCTCTTTGGACTTCGCTCGTGTGTCTCTTTTTAAGGCCTGAGACGCAAATCTAAATTGCCTGGGACGAGACTGTGCGATCTGTTTAAAAGGTGCGGGATGGTGGGCAAGAGGTCGATTAATAAAGTTTAGACATCATTTATGCTCAAATGTATATATTTGTTTTTCATATGTGTGTGTGGGATTTTATTTACAATGATATGGTTTTTGGCGATGATGATTTTTACATTTTTTATTTGTTAGCATTGCGAATTCAGTCCAGTTCGACTTCTATAATTTCTGTTATCTTGCAGGACGTAGGGGGGAAAAGTTTATAAAAATCTTTCACAGGGACTAACCTGTGTTCCGAGAGGAGGAGGAACTTGACGGTGAGGAGGGCATCTGGAGGATAGGTTGAGACTATTCGGTTAAGTTCGGGGGGATCGAGATTTTCGGGATCGACTATGTATGCAGTGGAGGTAGGGGTGGTGATCTCATAGCCAGAGGCGAGTGCTAAAAAATGGAGAGGACGGGGGAAGGTGCGCGGGCGAGAGGGGTCAGCGGGACACTCGCCTAAATACTCTAGCTCAGGCGAGGATGGTGGCAAAGGGCGGAGTGGAGAAGAGCGCGGGGGAGGCGACTGAGTTCGCAATTCTGGTGGTGTGTCGGTGTGGGTATTGCTACTGGTGTTTTTGCTACTTCCTAGCAGGGTGGCTGGTACTGTGAGGGGAGTCTCGGCTAGTGTTTGTAGTTGTGCCTCAGCCTGTTTGCGGGCCCGTTTTGCGGCTCTTCGCCGATACGCACGGGGGGTGGCCCTTGATTTCCACCGTTTTTGGCAAGCGGTCGGCTCCACTTAAAATTTTCGATTATAAGTTCCTCGCGGCTTAGGGTTTGTAGGTCAGTTGCTATCTCAATTTATTTACTCGAATGGACTTTATTTCGACGGCGCGAGAGCGCTTGCTGAGAGTAGCTCGACGGTTCTTGCGAATCGTCGGCANGCTGAGAGTAGCTCGACGGTTCTTGCGAATCGTCGGCACCTCGTATCAGCGTTAGCTCGGGGTTTCGACAGCGCGAGAGCGCTCGCTGAGAGTAGCTCGACGGTTCTTGCGAATCGTCGGCACCTCGTATCAGCGTTAGCTCGGTTTTTTGACAGCGCGAAAGCGCTCGCTGAGAGTAGCTCGACGGTTCTTGCAAATCGTCGGTAATTTGTATCAGCGTTAGCTCGGTTTTTTTTTACGGAGGGAGCAACTGCCCCGGTAATTACTTTTTAGTATTTGATTGGCGTGAGGCACAGGTAACTAGTTCGCGACTTAATGCTAGCACTTACTACTTGTTGTTTATTATACTGGGCGGCAGCAGACAGCAACAGAGCGGCAGCGGTCTCGAGCAAGCTCCAACAGAATCCATACACCACTATTGTTCTTTCAATCACTGGGTTTGCCAACACTTTACTTGCTCGCGTACTGATCGGGACCGCACTTTGGAAGATTTCGGTTTTTACTGATTCTAAGAGCCCTACGGGGCTCTTTTTATACCCGTGAATTGGGAAACTCGGGATCGCCCGATTTCTCGTTATCCGTCGGGTTTCCCTTGATTTCTTATTCCCGGGATGTATGTTTCCGTTTACGATTAAAAACAAAAATTTATCGAGGAAGAAAAAACAGAAATTTTCTAAACTCTGTGATTCTTAATTCTATCAAGAATTGATATCCGGTCTCGCGCCAGTATCGCGCGGCTGCGTTCCCGTGATATCATATTTTGTTGTTGTCACGTCGCGAGGAGGAAGTGGAGTCCACGGGACGTAACACCCCCCGCCTTAGACAAATGTTGGGGAATGCAACATTTGCAACGAGAGTATGAACTTCCTTGTCGCGGCGTGGCGATTTTAAGGCTGCCCGTATTAATTATGATTATATATGCGTATGTATGTACAGGGTGTTTCAGAACTATGGGATCAAACTTCTAGGGGTTATTCAGTGCAACAGTAGAAAACATTTGAGTATAGGGACCCATGTCCGGAAAAGTGTCACTA
>NW_018025281.1:0-3687 GCF_002006095.1 Pseudomyrmex gracilis
ATTTTTTACTCGTGAAAGTTTTTTATGAAAAGAAGAGCTATGTTTCACTTGAAGATAATGTGTGAAATATTTAATGCATTTCTTGCGACAGGGGGTAAGTTGTTTCGCTCGCATATTGAAGTGATGATCGCTTTTTACAGCAACATAGTAAGAAATAAAGTGCGTCCGAGTAGACTGCGACATGGATATTTTCGCGCATTCAGGCTATCGAGGTATCTAGTGTTCATCACGATGTTTAGTAAAAATATCTTCTTAGCTCTTTAATGTTACAAACTTGCAATGATCAAAAATGTATAACAGTTTATTAATTTATATAATTCTTTTTTATTACGGAAATTTTTCGTTAGATTATGTTTGGGCGGTTGAACTGAATCGATACGGTTTGGAGTTTGTCGGTTTATGGCCGAAAACTGACGACGCAGTCAATAGCGCTGTTTCCGATATCCGCGCGCTTGTTACTTTTATTCTAGTCGCTTTCTTTTGCTTTATTCCTCTTCTATGTTCTCTCGTGCGAGTGTGGACTGATATGATACTTATCATAGACAATCTTCAAGCGACTCTACCGGTAGGTGTGATTTTGCTGAAACTCATCGTCATGTGGTGGAAACAAAAAGGTACGTAAAGAAATCTGAATATGGACTTTGTTGCAAAAAATAAATAATGCGGGTACAATGTAATAATTTTATACGCACGTAATTTATGTATGAAGTTTTTGACACAGTTTGATGTTCTTTTAGGCGTTTTGCTCATTCTGAGAATGATAGCGGAAGATTGGATCGAAGTAAAACTAAACGCGGAAAGAGACGTGATGATAAGACGAGCACGATCTGCTCGTTTAATCGTGATCTGCGGATACCTTTCAATGCTATTTGCTTATATCATGATCATCATTCTTCCTGCGTTCGGCTTGCACTACAGATATATAACGAATTTCACCGACGGAGACAGACAGCTGCCGCTGCAAACGCATTATTTTTACGACACGAATAAAAGTCCGCAATTCGAACTCACGCTCGCAGCCCAAGCCTTATCGATATTTTTGGGCGTAATCGCATATGCGTCGGTGAACGCTTTTTTTGGACTCACGATCTTTCACATTTGTGGTCAGTTGGAGAACTTCAAACGCAAATTGCTCACCTTGATTTCAAATAACAATTTCGACTGCGCTTTACGTAATAACGTAAAGATTCATCTACGACTAGTAAGGTTTTTGTAGATTTTATCTTCATTATTACAGTTAAACTGAATTGCCACCTATGTTTTAGAGAGAGATTTACCAGAAATGTTTTCTTAATTCAATTGTTTTTATAGTTGTGGTAATATAATTATTTATGTATTTAGAAGCATTTTTACATATACTTTTATAGATTTGCTGATAATATCGAAGATACATTCTCTTTCATGATGTTGGGACTGGTATTTTATTTTGCTATTGTGTTTTGTTTATACGGATTTCTAATAGTTTCTGTAAGTGTTCAAGAGTGAGAAAAAATATAATACTATACTTTGCGAATCTTCATTTTTTTCAACGAAAATATGCACAAACTATCGATTTAGATATTGTATCATATTTCTACTTAATAAATCGCATTTTGCAGATAATTTCTGGTAATGACACGAATAACATACCTTTTTCACGAAAATGTTTCCAAGTTTTGGTTGTTATTATTTTGTTGTCATATACGTTTCTTTATTGTGCTGCTGGAGAATTTGTAACAGAGCAGGTAAGCTATATATAAATATATTTTTTCTTTTTCGTATAAACATTTTAAATTAATGTAAATTGCATTGTAAGTGTGAAGCATTATATCGTACTTTATGCGACCTTGAGTGGTACAAATTAGAGTCGAGGAGGCAAAGAATTATTGTTTTATTGATGTTACGTGTCAATAAATCTTTTCGCATCACAGCGGGAAAACTATTCCCTCTAACGGTGTCCACGTTTTGCAGCGTAAGGTTTTTTCTATTTGTTTTATAAATACCGTAGTTTTCGTTTGTAAGTTAATCGACGGTGTTTTACCTACTCAAACTAATGTTCGTAAAAATGTGCGTGAAGAAGAAAGTAGCTTATAAACGAAAATTATTGTATTTTTTTTTTGTATTCTTAAGTAGACTAACTCCAATATGTGTCGCACAGAGTTTTTTGTTGCATAGATCCAAAAAAAGAAAAGAAATGAGAATAAGTTGCGGGGTCACCCACGTGACTTCCAGCTTCTTATTGTTAATATTAACGAAATCTCTTAGCATCGTACATATTGGAGTTATCTTACTTGTATAGCATTTTTTTATGTGTAGTAACTTTATATCAATTTATTTAGTTATTAAAAACATCTGCTGGCTACATATCATTTTTACTGGCAATGAGCGAATAAAATCATGATGTGCTTTATTTGCGGTAACACCAAATTTATTTCTGAAAAAATATAGGTAGACTAATTACGATATAAATATAGCTAATTATAAATAAAAACTTAACCAAGTGGACAGTTAAAGAGTAAAGATAAACTTGGTTGTTGTTATAATGATATTTATGATATCTTTTTACAGAACATACACTTGAATATGTATATTATTAACATTTTGTAGTAGTTTATATGAAGGAAGAAAATTAGTACGTTTGATAAACAAACTGCACAGTTTTGTTGTTTTTGTTATCATTGTTTTGAAAAATAGTGTTTTTTCAAATATCAATGATAAATATCAGTAAATAATGATTCGTACGATGATATTCATGTCTTACCTGTGTTTAAGACATTGTAACATGAAATAAGACGTTGGATTTGTGTATTGTATCACTTTTTCGTTAGAATTCTATTATTTCTATCTATGGCGGTTTCCATCATAAAAATTAAAAAAATTGTAAATAGCTCTATCGTAATGTTTATTATTTTGACACAACGCAAATCTAAAAAGTATTATGTCCAGCAGAAAAAAACTTTGTAACAAGTTCAACGCCGATATGTTGTAACAAAACGTACTCCCAGTTTGTTAACACGAACATAAAACAGGAGACTAAAAATGTAAAATATGTGTTGAAGTAGAAAAAACGTATACATATAAATTAAAATTTCACGAGTATATAATTATTAAAAACTTGAAATATATTGGAAATGTTGTCTAGTTCCTTAAGTAGTAATTATATTATTAACATTTTTTTCATTATGTAGTGACGCCATATTTTCGTAAGGAACACTATAATGAACACATAAACAGAACAGTTCAGTTTCAGTTTTAAGTTCATTAAAAAAAAACTGTGTAATATATTCGTTTTAAAACCACCTTGACGTTACGTTTCTTTCACGTATTATGTCAAAACGATCCTTTGTCATAGACATTCGGCGGAATATCTGCACCTGTACGACTTATGGAAACATAATTTTTTTGCTCATCGTGTTCCTCAGCATTTTTTGTTCTAAATGATCTACAAAAAAAAAACTTCAACTATAATATTATGAAGAGAAAAAAATATAGATGCAAACGCTCCGCTCGTGTAAAGTTTTATATAAGGTATGAAAAACCTTAATATACCTCTCCACCTCCTCAAAGTTTGACGAGCTAACGATCTATTGCAAGATAATATACCTCTCTTTTTATTTTTTACTCGTGAAAGTTTTTTATGAAAAGAAGAGCTATGTTTCACTTGAAGATAATGTGTGAAATATTTAATGCATTTCTTGCGACAGGGGG
>NW_018025282.1:0-3687 GCF_002006095.1 Pseudomyrmex gracilis
ATATTGCTTTCCAGTACTTGTAGGTGCTTCATTCGTCACGCCGGTACTTGTAGATGCCATTGTACTTCTGAGTTATATTACGGTGATAAAAAACACAAAGTGACGTTATAGTATAACCGATTTAATGTCTGTCGCACTTCATTTAAACTTATCTTTAAACTGTGCTAGAAAATCTTGTCCTGAGAGAGAAAACCGAAGTGTAGCTATGTGAAGCCAAAAAGCAACTGAGAATTCGAATTTGACTTTGCTGGGAAAGGAAAGTGATACGTAAACAAAAAGCGTAAATGTACGATCATATTTATATATTCAAATAAGCCGTAAACATGATGATGACTATATAACCCTTTTGATGTTATTTGGTAAGCAATTATTGTAAGTTTTCACAAATATAACGCGCAATATTACTTTAGATGTATTTTTTGTAATGTTTTAAAGAATTGCGAAATTGGGTTACAATTCAATTATCATTACAAATATACATTTACATTTAGTTTTGCTACAAAAGTTTATTTTAATAATATTTATTAGAATAATATTAATTGTAAAATTTATTATTTATATCGTCATATATATGTGGTATATACACACAAGTTATGTAAAAAATAAATGTACATATATGGTTTTGTATAATCGGCATTCTCTTTGTACAAAAATAAGGTTGAGATTACGAAATAAAAATTTTTCGTGTACGACATGTAATCGTGNTCTATTTTCACAATATTTTCATATTATGTATTACTTAAGTATATTATTATATATTTTAGCATATAAATGTTCTACTTATGTACTATATGAACAAACATATTTAAGAATATTTGAAAACATTTTATATTTTTCTTAAATATATATAATATGTTAAATATTTTTTTTGTATAAACTTTAAAACTATACATGTAATAAATTCATATGTACTTATATTTATATAATTATACATACATATATATGATGTACTTATATTTATAGAGTTATATATACATATATATGCATATATTCATATAAATATATGTAATATTTCATTTTATATAACATATTACTATATAAAAGGAAGAACGTACTTTGTTTACATGTACTATTTAATTTCTACATATCGTCAAATTATTTACTGCATGCAATAATAAAATTTATAAGTTCTCCTAAACTATATTAAGTCTTATGTGTACTTACAATTTGAAGAAGTTTTACATATAAGCATGGATGTGCCACAATATAACTGTATGAGCAATCGTTACGTTTATATTTGCATTATTACACATATTACTGTACATATTCCTTTCCATACTAAGTTTTATTTAAAAAAAAAAGATGTGCAAAATAACTATAGTGTTCATAATATACTTGACATTCGAATCGTTATACCAAAATAACATGTCAATGTATGTTCTTTTTCTCTTCTTTGTTATAAGTAAAGGATAATTCAGAATTTTGTCTACGAAGAAACACAATATGCTGAATTACATTGCGAACAGTTTTCTTGTAGTGCAACAGTTGAATGATCGGGAAGTACATAAATAACAAAGAAGTCATATTGTTCATTACATATTGCACATGGCCATACCAAATGAACCGATTTATGATAATCTACCTCTGTCTTCATTTTTTTATTTGGTTGTTTTGAATGAATGGATGAAACCACTCGATGTTTATCATACTTTTCTGTCTGTTTCTCAGAATCATATGGCCGTTTTAAACAATTGTATCGACATATTCATCTAACTTCTTGTTTCTTCATAAATTGTGTTACTCATCTACAAAAATATGTAATATAAATCTAAACAAACAAACTTATAGAAATAATAAAGCTAGTAAGAACTACATATGAACTGTATGTGCCAGATACTTTTTGACATGTAAAGTACTACAAAGTATAAATCAAATATATTTAAAACTTTGCATCACAGGGGTTTTGCATATATCTCATATAAAAATAATGTTTGTTGCGTTGATTTAATTTAAAACTCAAGTGCAAGTAAACCATTTTGATCAAGAGTGAACTTCGCATTTTGTGCAATCTTTTGATATGCACTTTCTCGTAATTATTTTTTGCATGTCACATAAGAAAAAAGATAGGTATTTCTACGCAAGATGTAAGCAATGTATTCAGAATAGCTTGGTAAAATTAAGATAAATTCGAATTTCAATGTCGATTACTTAATACGTTAAAACCTATTTTGCACGTATATAATCACTGTTTAGTTCTTACTTTGACCTTATACTTTTCTTACAGTTAAATATCAAAAAAACGTTAGATCGATTTAAAGTTAGATGTGTTTGTTATAGTTTTACTGTACTTACACACACACACTGTTATTATTATTTTACTACGTTTATAACCTTTATTTTTATATTTCTAACGTTCGTCGCAAGGTTTATTTAAATAATTACTTATATGATGAAATACTAGATTACGGAAATCTGTATACAGTAGTTTAGGTATATGTTTACATATATCACATTTATATTTATTTGATGCCATATCTTTATGACTATTTCGATGAATATTATATTCGTGCTTTGTATAAAAATGTTTATCACATATGTTAAAAATAAAACAGTACAGATTATTAACACGCAATAGATTAGTTTCTTAATTGTTTTTATACATATTTATTAAAAACGTGCCATGCAATGGGACTTGGAAGCAAAATGCTTTAATCTTCTATGCATCTGTGTACATTTTATAGATTTATTTTTGTAATCACATTTAGGACATACGTATGTATCGTTGTGTTTATGACAATTCTGATAATGCATTGACAAGATACTTTCACTTTCGCAAATGGCATCACACATCTGAAAAAAAATAATATATACACGTGTGATCTTAAAAATTGTTATTTGTTTGAGTTTAAATACATTTGTAAACGAAACATATGTCATACACTTATTTCGCAAATATAAAAATATTTTTTTAAATGCACTTTTCTGTGAAGAGTCACCAAATTAAAAAGCCATGAAATTTCTGGTTTGTACATATAATACATGGAAACACGGTCGACATCGTACCTTTATGAACATTTTGATAATCTTCAAATCCTTCCAATGTATAGCACTGGTCGTTATATATCTTCAAAATATAACAGTACAAATTACAAACACGCTATAAAATATTTTGATAATTGTTTTCATTTTACATATCTGAAAAAGATATATATACACGTGTGATCTTAAAAGTCGGTATTTGTTTCTTTAATAAATACATTTGTGAAAAAGACATACGTCATACCCCACAGGCATAAAAGGTTCTAAGATGCATTTTTTTGTAATGAATTCGCAAAGCATTAAAAGAAGAAAAAGTGTAGTTTCTACATAAATTACAGGCAAATATGTTCACTTTCATATATTTATGAACATCTTCATGATCTTGTAATTTTTGTAATGTACAAAAAATAAAAGTGTATATTACATATCTTAAAAATAAAACAGTATAAATTACTGTTACGTCCTGAACTCCACGAGCTCTTTCATTTTGCAACGGAATATAATTTTTAGGTCTAACGATAATGTTAAGAAATAATCCGTGTAATGAGTTTGTTGGATGTCGAGGAGGGTCGGGTGATTAAGAAGAAGTTCTTTGCTCGAACTTATTACGATGTCCTTTATTGCTCCTGTTCCTTACAACTTTCTTTACACGGCTACGTCTCACTGCGGTAAACTCTCCGGCTTGCGGAGCCACACAGTGAGCTAGCA
>NW_018025283.1:0-3685 GCF_002006095.1 Pseudomyrmex gracilis
TCATTGTTATGACGTTCAAAATAACGTCAGATTTAGGTCATAATCACTAATTAGTGACAAAAATCACGTATATTTACGTCATTACAACGTCAGCTGGTTGCTTGGGGTATCTTTATCTATATTTGGTAAATTCTTTTCTTGTAATATACAACTTTCTTCTGCATTATAAATAATTGATGATTTGATTTTGGTTTCTGCTGTTATATGAGAAATTACATTTTTACTTTCAGGAACAGCTTCTGGGCGTAACCGCTTCCTAGTTCTCAATTTATCAGTATAATAAAAAGTATTATCATCAAAGTGGTTACTACATATATATGTACTATTAAAGTTTGGTGTTTTTAATAAGTTTGCAGCATCTAACCATTTTTTTCGTGATAATTTATCTTTAGGAAACCTGAATTTACAGCATAAAAATCAATGTATACATATAACATATTTTGTTTTTAAGGTTATAACATAGATAAATATTTACATGTGAAAACTACTATTATAAAGAGGACTTGGCTTTACTTTACATATACGAGTAATACACTTTTTTGGCATTTTAAAATTTATTAAATTGTAATTTAGTATATTTTAATTTATTAAATTGTACTTGTAATTAAGATAAAACAGTTATTTTACAAAACGTCAATCGAGTCTGCGCAAGTCTGCGTCTGCCCACCACTATCAACATGAAATACCGGCTAGACAAGAACACAGAGAGATCCCATATGCATTTTTCTCTGTCTACGTCTCTATCGCGTTTTCAGCCCACTCCCGCACTCTATTCTTATATCTCTATAGAAGGGAGACTGCCGCCATATTTAAACGCGCGTGTCACGTATAGGATATAGGTATGGGTATACTTATTGTTCTTTTTTACTGAACTGGTCACACTAGATCAGAGTTTATTCTTTTTCTTTACATTTAGAAGGAAAAAGATAAACTCTGAACTAGCGCAACTAGTTCAATGAAAAAAACAAACTATATATAAAAAGTAAATATAAGTAATAAAAGTAGATATTGAAAATAAATTTAGAAGTCTTGTGTGAGTAATGTTGCAAAGTTTATTTTATTATTATTATCTTATTTTATTTTGTGCACACATAGAAAATATTATTGAAAAGATTAAAACTAATATATTATATGTACCTAAAATACCATATTATTGATTTTTTGTTAAAATATTTAACAAACATTAAAATGTAAGTAAACTACTTTAAAAAATAGTATATAATATTCTGATATTTAATTGTGTTACACATTTTTGTTAATCTTACATTTACACAAAATAGTTTATATAAGCATAAAATGTTTTACAAAACTTATATTTGCGATAGTTATCACTAAACATCACAATTATTCATAATTACTAGTAATCACTAATAATCACCACAATATAAGATTGATACAGTTGAGTAAATACTGCAAGGTTTAGCACAATACACAGCGATGCAAGAGAGAAACTAAAAACATATTACGACGTACAGAACATACAGACAAAACACACAACACTTAACGACAAGGTTAGCAACAAGTCAGATGAGCAATTTGTTGGCAAGGAGAAAGAGAGGAAGAGATGAGAACCGACTGTGCTGCCGCCTAGAGTACCGTCCTCCGAACCAAACTACTGGAACTACCGGAGCTAAAAAATCATATATGTAATACTTTTATATCGCTAGTACGGTGCCGACCTGAAGCCCAAACGTTACGGTGCAGACAATATACAATAGTAGCTTCTCTTTCGTGCAAGGTTCAGCTGCTTTGTGCGCATGCGGTAAACATTCAAGCACGCTTGGGCATTTCTTTTTCTCGCGTTCTTTCTTCGCGTTCTCTCACTTTACAATGCTTTGTCTCGCTCGCACTCTTTTAGTAAACGCGCCTGCACATAATGACGCTCAACTATCTATGCCTATATTTGGACTTCGTGCGTCTCTCTTTCTCGGGCCTCGTACCTCTCATTGCGAAGATACGCGACTAGCGATATAGAAGTATTACATATATGTAAAAAATACGGCGAGTTTAAGCCCTCTGGTGACCACGTGCGTCTCGGCAGCGTGTCGACTTGGACCCTTTTCTGGCCGCATCCGGCCCGCTCTGCGTCAATTTTCCGTGGAAATAGGCTTTCTTCGGCTTATCTCTCGGCTTATCTCGCCTCACGGGACCGAAAACTCCATAGTTAGCTCCGCTCCGGTTTTCGCGAAGTCAGAGTGCTAGCGTCTCCCGTTTTTCTAATCCGCCGCCAACACTTCCGCCGAACACTCTGCTTAGAATATCCGTACGTCCCTGCGCCGTTGTCTGAGTCTCTCTTTCACCTCTTCGCTCTACCTCTGCCGACGCTACGCAACGTGAACTGCGTTCTCTCTCTCGCTCTCTCTGCTCTGAAGATACATTAGAAAACAGCCGCCAAGCGGCTCGCACGGCACCAAAAATGATAATCAAGACGCAGTTACACATTGTATAAGAAGCTGAAAATAATAAAGACAATAAATTAACATACGTCATAACATATCAAATATTCGCCATGCCTCACACATAAGCGCCACGCGTCTTCGCAAAATTTTGCGCGCTCGCTTGCACTACGCGGCCTAACGAGCTGCTCTTCCTTACATCATGGAAGACGCGAGCTCACCGCCTCCCGTGCCGGCCAAAATGACCTTGTGACGGACACGAAAAGTGTCACGTCACAATATATATACAGGGTGTCCCGGAATGACTTTAACATCTCTCGTAGGCAGATAGAAGAAGTAAAACTGAGTCGAAAAGTCCTGAACCATTTTTTTCTATTATATATAATAAAGGAGTAATTATTGAATAAATCAAGCCAATCAGCGCCGATCTTTAGCCGCGCGGAGCGCTCACGCACACCAGGTTGGGCCAAAAGACTTAACAGAAGTAGCAAAGTAATACAGTTTACAAATTTTAAAAAAGATTAGATAGGATTAGTAAGAAAAAGCATTCCAAATTAATAACAATAATAGCAAATAGGCAAAGCTAATTAAGGAATCGAACGGACACACGCCGACTTCAACGCTATAATCACCGATAGTGAAATCACAAATAGTGTAAATCGCCGAAAGTCTAGTGTTTGTCTCCAATTTCCGCGTAAGCAGTCGATAAGGCGCGTATCAAACACAGAGAGTAGCCGCAATACGCAAGCAAAAGCATGCAGAGATCATAGATCACAAAGTGGTACGCCAGGTCGCAAGAAAGTGAAGTCGCTCTCCGCCGCGAAATAAGAACGCACCTCAAGGCGCGATCTAGGGTGCTAACTACATGAACACACTCAGGGATGATCGTAAATGAGACGTGCAAGTTCGACTTAGGTTAGCGACAACACTACGATAAAAGAAAGGCGTAACAGGTATTCAAGCCAAGAAGGCGCATCACGGTACTCACGTGTCAAAGGAGAGCTTTCTCCGTAATTTACAGAATGGAGATTTCGGATATTCCAGGCTAGACACTTTGTCTCAAGCTAGACAAAAGTCTGGCAGCACGAAGTAAGAGTAAGAAGATCGAACTCCGTGATACAAAAGTGGTCCCGATCACTGGTCTAGTTTCCACCGAAACCCTCAATTCGGTTCCACTCCGGTACAGATCAAATTTAGTGTTCCGTTTCCATTGGAAGTAGAATAGAAGTAAGAAAAATTAATATTTCAGTAGAGCCAACTTAAAACTCGTTTGTGTAAATATAAACAGA
>NW_018025284.1:0-3687 GCF_002006095.1 Pseudomyrmex gracilis
TGCATTAAATATTTCACACATTATCTTCAAGTGAAACATAGCTCTTCTTTTCATAAAAAACTTTCACGAGTAAAAAATAAAAAGAGAGGTATATTATCTTGCAATAGATCGTTAGCTCGTCAAACTTTGAGGAGGTGGAGAGGTATATTAAGGTTTTTCATACCTTATATAAAACTTTACACGAGCGGAGCGTTTGCATCTATATTTTTTTCTCTTCATAATATTATAGTTGAAGTTTTTTTTTTGTAGATCATTTAGAACAAAAAATGCTGAGGAACACGATGAGCAAAAAAATTATGTTTCCATAAGTCGTACAGGTGCAGATATTCCGCCGAATGTCTATGACAAAGGATCGTTTTGACATAATACGTGAAAGAAACGTAACGTCAAGGTGGTTTTAAAACGAATATATTACACAGTTTTTTTTTAATGAACTTAAAACTGAAACTGAACTGTTCTGTTTATGTGTTCATTATAGTGTTCCTTACGAAAATATGGCGTCACTACATAATGAAAAAAATGTTAATAATATAATTACTACTTAAGGAACTAGACAACATTTCCAATATATTTCAAGTTTTTAATAATTATATACTCGTGAAATTTTAATTTATATGTATACGTTTTTTCTACTTCAACACATATTTTACATTTTTAGTCTCCTGTTTTATGTTCGTGTTAACAAACTGGGAGTACGTTTTGTTACAACATATCGGCGTTGAACTTGTTACAAAGTTTTTTTCTGCTGGACATAATACTTTTTAGATTTGCGTTGTGTCAAAATAATAAACATTACGATAGAGCTATTTACAATTTTTTTAATTTTTATGATGGAAACCGCCATAGATAGAAATAATAGAATTCTAACGAAAAAGTGATACAATACACAAATCCAACGTCTTATTTCATGTTACAATGTCTTAAACACAGGTAAGACATGAATATCATCGTACGAATCATTATTTACTGATATTTATCATTGATATTTGAAAAAACACTATTTTTCAAAACAATGATAACAAAAACAACAAAACTGTGCAGTTTGTTTATCAAACGTACTAATTTTCTTCCTTCATATAAACTACTACAAAATGTTAATAATATACATATTCAAGTGTATGTTCTGTAAAAAGATATCATAAATATCATTATAACAACAACCAAGTTTATCTTTACTCTTTAACTGTCCACTTGGTTAAGTTTTTATTTATAATTAGCTATATTTATATCGTAATTAGTCTACCTATATTTTTTCAGAAATAAATTTGGTGTTACCGCAAATAAAGCACATCATGATTTTATTCGCTCATTGCCAGTAAAAATGATATGTAGCCAGCAGATGTTTTTAATAACTAAATAAATTGATATAAAGTTACTACACATAAAAAAATGCTATACAAGTAAGATAACTCCAATATGTACGATGCTAAGAGATTTCGTTAATATTAACAATAAGAAGCTGGAAGTCACGTGGGTGACCCCGCAACTTATTCTCATTTCTTTTCTTTTTTTGGATCTATGCAACAAAAAACTCTGTGCGACACATATTGGAGTTAGTCTACTTAAGAATACAAAAAAAAAATACAATAATTTTCGTTTATAAGCTACTTTCTTCTTCACGCACATTTTTACGAACATTAGTTTGAGTAGGTAAAACACCGTCGATTAACTTACAAACGAAAACTACGGTATTTATAAAACAAATAGAAAAAACCTTACGCTGCAAAACGTGGACACCGTTAGAGGGAATAGTTTTCCCGCTGTGATGCGAAAAGATTTATTGACACGTAACATCAATAAAACAATAATTCTTTGCCTCCTCGACTCTAATTTGTACCACTCAAGGTCGCATAAAGTACGATATAATGCTTCACACTTACAATGCAATTTACATTAATTTAAAATGTTTATACGAAAAAGAAAAAATATATTTATATATAGCTTACCTGCTCTGTTACAAATTCTCCAGCAGCACAATAAAGAAACGTATATGACAACAAAATAATAACAACCAAAACTTGGAAACATTTTCGTGAAAAAGGTATGTTATTCGTGTCATTACCAGAAATTATCTGCAAAATGCGATTTATTAAGTAGAAATATGATACAATATCTAAATCGATAGTTTGTGCATATTTTCGTTGAAAAAAATGAAGATTCGCAAAGTATAGTATTATATTTTTTCTCACTCTTGAACACTTACAGAAACTATTAGAAATCCGTATAAACAAAACACAATAGCAAAATAAAATACCAGTCCCAACATCATGAAAGAGAATGTATCTTCGATATTATCAGCAAATCTATAAAAGTATATGTAAAAATGCTTCTAAATACATAAATAATTATATTACCACAACTATAAAAACAATTGAATTAAGAAAACATTTCTGGTAAATCTCTCTCTAAAACATAGGTGGCAATTCAGTTTAACTGTAATAATGAAGATAAAATCTACAAAAACCTTACTAGTCGTAGATGAATCTTTACGTTATTACGTAAAGCGCAGTCGAAATTGTTATTTGAAATCAAGGTGAGCAATTTGCGTTTGAAGTTCTCCAACTGACCACAAATGTGAAAGATCGTGAGTCCAAAAAAAGCGTTCACCGACGCATATGCGATTACGCCCAAAAATATCGATAAGGCTTGGGCTGCGAGCGTGAGTTCGAATTGCGGACTTTTATTCGTGTCGTAAAAATAATGCGTTTGCAGCGGCAGCTGTCTGTCTCCGTCGGTGAAATTCGTTATATATCTGTAGTGCAAGCCGAACGCAGGAAGAATGATGATCATGATATAAGCAAATAGCATTGAAAGGTATCCGCAGATCACGATTAAACGAGCAGATCGTGCTCGTCTTATCATCACGTCTCTTTCCGCGTTTAGTTTTACTTCGATCCAATCTTCCGCTATCATTCTCAGAATGAGCAAAACGCCTAAAAGAACATCAAACTGTGTCAAAAACTTCATACATAAATTACGTGCGTATAAAATTATTACATTGTACCCGCATTATTTATTTTTTGCAACAAAGTCCATATTCAGATTTCTTTACGTACCTTTTTGTTTCCACCACATGACGATGAGTTTCAGCAAAATCACACCTACCGGTAGAGTCGCTTGAAGATTGTCTATGATAAGTATCATATCAGTCCACACTCGCACGAGAGAACATAGAAGAGGAATAAAGCAAAAGAAAGCGACTAGAATAAAAGTAACAAGCGCGCGGATATCGGAAACAGCGCTATTGACTGCGTCGTCAGTTTTCGGCCATAAACCGACAAACTCCAAACCGTATCGATTCAGTTCAACCGCCCAAACATAATCTAACGAAAAATTTCCGTAATAAAAAAGAATTATATAAATTAATAAACTGTTATACATTTTTGATCATTGCAAGTTTGTAACATTAAAGAGCTAAGAAGATATTTTTACTAAACATCGTGATGAACACTAGATACCTCGATAGCCTGAATGCGCGAAAATATCCATGTCGCAGTCTACTCGGACGCACTTTATTTCTTACTATGTTGCTGTAAAAAGCGATCATCACTTCAATATGCGAGCGAAACAACTTACCCCCTGTCGCAAGAAATGCATTAAATATTTCACACATTATCTTCAAGTGAAACATAGCTCTTCTTTTCATAAAAAACTTTCACGAGTAAAAAATAAAAAGAGAGGTATATT
>NW_018025285.1:0-3685 GCF_002006095.1 Pseudomyrmex gracilis
TGTTCAGACCACCATTCCATGCGTCTTTGAATTATCTTTTCCAATAACTTAAGCAAATTATTGGCAAGAGAAATAGGGCGATACGCTCTTTTCTTTTTCGGTTTGGGGATAAACACTACAAAGTAGTTTTGCCACTGAGCAGGATACACCCCGAATTCCAACATAATGTTAAACAGCTTGCAGAAGCAGGAGTGTAACACAAGTGGAAAATGGGAAATGACTTCGTTGGAAAGAAGATCTGGGCCAGGAGCCGACTTGACTTTAACTGAGTCGGCTACAAAAAGATATTCTTCTAAGCTGACGTGCAGAGAGCACAGAACTATCAACTGAGCCAGCCACAGCTGAGACGCACTCCAAAAGCTTGGCGTGATCAGCTACAGTAGTCTGACATGAAGGAGCAATTTTATCAAACGCAGCAAAGAAACCGTTCATATCTATATTATTTCTATTGCTATCAGAACGCGAGTAGTTCCTACCATGGGAAAAGGCCTTAACAGTGCTCCAGACTGAGCCAACATTTGAGCGTGCATGCAAGAAGCTACAGAAGGACCGAAAAGCCTTTCTTTTCTTTGTACGTAGGAATCGTGACACTTCTTTGGAGATTTTGATGTACGACGACAGATTGGCAAAGCAAGGGTGGTTTCTGAAGATGGTAAACGCTTTCCTCTTTTTTTGGACCTCACGAGAGCATGCGTCATCACACCAAGGTGTAGGCGACTTTCGGGAGGGACGAGAGGAACTAATGACCTTAGCGCCTGTCGCGACAAGACTGTCTAAGATCAACCGAGTAAGGTGACTATACGTGGCGTCTACACCATTTTCCGCTACAATTTTGTCCATATTTGAAGAGTATTCTTGAGAAAACTGAACACAAGACCGTTGGAAGGCGTTCCAGTCGACTGCTTTTAAGGATATGTAGGGACGGCAAGGAATAGAGCCCGTATATCTGTTGTACACACTGATGTACACCGGAAAGTGATCGCTACCGTGATTATACTTATCCACTCTCCACTGGCAGTTTAAGGCCAGTTCAAGAGAGATCAAAGTGATGTCTAGCGTCGACTCACTGGAAAGGTCAGATGAAGACCACGTTCTGTCGCCGTTATTCAAAATCGACCAGAAAGAATTAGTGATGGCTAGTTTCAACTTGCGTCCTTCAACATCTGTGTGTGTCAAAGAGCCACCCCAACAAGGACTTTTTCCATTAAAATCTCCACAAATCAGAGCTGGTTCGAACTTAGCGCTCAGCTGAAGAAAAGAAGACCAGAAATTAACGTCAGTGTACGCACCCGACTTGCGAGGTGGGCTGTACACAGAAAAGACGTAAAGAAACCGACTATTAGGTAACATTAACTTGGCTACGATAACTTCAACTGAATTTGCTTTGCACAAATCAGTAATATCTGAGTCAGAGATAAGTTGGAACTTAATGTTTTTGGCAATTACCAAGGCAACTCCTCCACCATGTCGGTTTCGATCCACAGATACAACCTCATGGTCTGGAAACGTTACTAATGAGCGATGATCAAGGTTTGTTTCACACAGAGCTGTAACATGTACGTCGCCTTCCCACAGTAGATGTTTAAGCTCGTCAAGTTTTTTCACTAAGGAACGACAGTTCCACTGCATTACGTTCAGTTGACCTGTAAAAGCCATCTGTTTCGTTCAGTGAACAAAGAAGGCGGTTTATGGAAAAAGAGTGGGATGGACGGAACTACTTTATATTACATGTACAATATATTATATTATATTAAACAATAATAATAATTGTAATAATTATGTAATATTGTAATATTGTAATATGTTACATATTGTCAGTTACTTGATCACAGATCTAGTAACTGTTTCTATTGCGAGGTTCAGAATTGTTCCTAGTTCTGCGTCTGTGAAAGAAGAGGATTGTGTGATATTTAGAGAGTTGCGGAGATATGGTAACAACTTAAAAACTGAGGGAGTAAGAAGTCCCTTGTGTTTTGTGGAAGAAAGGCTAGATGTTTCAGAGTCGGAAAGAGTTTTATTCGAGTCAATGTTTAAATTAGAGGAAGATACGTTTGAGAGCGTTGTAGCTGCCTGAGAAGCAGGAGAACCGCTCTTGCTATTTCTAGAGGTCACTGCTGACGAGGAGCTACTACTATTTTTATTTTTGTCCTTAAACTTAGAAGAAAAAGAAGCAAACTCATCCTGCTTACTTCCTCCCAAAGCCGGTGGTCGACCGTAACCAAGTGTATCGGTCACTTCCGCCCGTCCCGAAGCACGAGAGAAGTTAAACGTACCCGGGAGAAATTCTCCGAAGGTAGGAAACGGCACAGAGGAATTATTGTTCCAAGCGTCCTGAATTGGGCTAACGCGGCCCCTGTCTAAGAGAGCGGACGCATCCTTGTATGTCAAATCTTTGGTAGCCATAAGTTTATGAATACTCTTTTGTCTTAAATAGGCACGGCACTTTGGATCCGAAGTCTGATGTTTACAGTCACAGTACTTGAGTCTAACGCATTTAATGCATTCATAGTCCTTGCTGACACAGTCAGACTTTGAGTGGCCTGACTTGCCACATCTTTCACAGAGTCGTTTACCAGAGGTGACCTGTTTGCACGAGGACTCCACGTGACCCAGCCTCTGGCAAAAGTTGCACCTGCGCACCTTGTAGATATAGGGTTGGAGAAAACATCTCTTACCCATATAAATACAAGACTGCGGAACCGTCTTGGTCCTAAAACGTAGAAGATAGCTGTTAGTACTGACAAGAGACGGGAGGGTGCCCGGTTCTCCATAAACCCTGCGTTGAAGTCTGACCACTTCAAAGGGAGGAGTCCACGAAACCCCCCACCCGGGTGAGGGCTTAATGCCTGTTATCACATCCTGCTCGGTGTCATCATCGTCAACACCCTTTAGGATATACTGCTTAATGACTCGGAAATTAAGGATAAAAGCGTACCAGCAACCATCAGGAGTGATTGCCTCGCTCACAGTAGGGAAGAGTTCTACAAAACAGTTAGCTTTTGACCAGCTAGGAAAAACCACCGAGAACTTATTTTTTCCCACAGTCTTAAGGTCATAGGCATGCTGAAACGGCTCACACATAAGCCTGTTTAGCCGCTTACCTAGACTCAAGACGCTAATCACGCTACGACTGCCTGCCCTCCCGCGATCAAAGGTGGCAGGAGTACTTTCAATCACTTCGACATGCACGAGGAAAGGGCCCGACGACTCAGGTTCATACCTATTGAGAGTCAGAGCTTTCTGGGGCTCTGACAGAGGAGAATAGGCCCTCTTGGAAGGAGAAGAGGACTCCACAGAGTGTCTTTTCTTCGGAAGACGCGTACTTGCACCTTCTTTGGCCATCACATGCAAAGTTTGAGACGCTCGGGCATCCACTTGCCCGAGAGTCTGACTACCAGGGGACGAAGGACGGTTACCTTCGACTAAAACTGGTTCCTGAGAAGGAACGTTGTCTCCTAACTCAGTTTCCATCGTTAACTAACAGGTGGAAACCGAAAAAAAGTAAACTAAAGCTCTAAGCAAAAAGAAAGATTTTGGCGGGAAGCGCCCGTTGAGGTTACCCCCGGCACCAAGCGCGATAAGCCAACCGCAATGCAAATTTCAACTCTCTTATAAAAGATTTTAAGGAACAAAAGGATACTCACTTTCAACAAAACAAGCACGCATGCAATAAAGCTCGCACAAG
>NW_018025286.1:0-1097 GCF_002006095.1 Pseudomyrmex gracilis
TGTCGAATCGTACGGTGTCGAATAATTTGGTGTCGAATAAATCTGTGTCGAATCGAGCGGTGTCGAATCGTACTGTGGTCAATAGAGTATCATCCAAAAAAATATAATGAAAGGAAAGTAGCAAAACTCAGTTGACCCTTCGAATTAACAAGTTTCTTTATTTGAAAAAGTTACTTTACAAACGTTTTGACTTCAAATTTGAGCCTTCCTCAGTGTCTAATACAATATTTATAGAAAATACCTTAACATTCTAATAAAATGGGGTACTGTCGCATAATGCAAAATACAAGGAAATTTTGAAAACTTACTCAAAATTCGTAGATATAGGACGAACTTAGTCAATCAGCAGTGTATAGCTGCTACCAAAAGAGAATACTACCGTATTGGAGATGACATTCCGAAAAACAACGCGAACTATAACTAATAACTAAAGCGACGGCCACCGACAGACTGAGCTACAGTTTTAACAACGTTACTACTCCAAAAAACAGTCCCCCACCATCTGACCATATCATACGCAAACATCGCAAGAATGCTTATGTCGCTTTATACAACTCCAAAAACAAGAAAAACGGTTTTAGTTTTTGTGTGTTCGACAAATAATATTAATTAAATGATTAAAGAATCTTTTTCGGCTCTGTAGTTTTTAAACTAATAAATATATATTTGGTCATTAGAGCCATTCGCTAGGTGTTGTGCGGAAATTATACGTGTATATATGTCCATATATACGTGTTCACATGTAAATTTTTACACGTAAAATTCGAATTGAAATAACAATTCTAAAATTCATATTGGATGCTATATTGCATCTCTTATATGAGAAATCCCAAATACCCCCTAACTGAAATTAAATTTATATTGCGAAAAAAACTCCTCGGCCAGGAGTCGAACCTGGAATCTCCGGCTTTCCGTGCCGTCGCCTTTCCTATTCGGCCACCGAAGCACTTGGAGTTTTTCTTGCAATATCCATATATATATATTCGAACAACGCCATCTTCCTCCAGCGTGAATTAAACAATTAAAGAATCTTTTTTGGCTCTGTAGTTTCTAAACTAATAAATATATATTCGGTCATTAGAGCCATTCGCTAGGTG
>NW_018025286.1:1227-3459 GCF_002006095.1 Pseudomyrmex gracilis
ATATATACGTGTTTACATGTAAATTTTTACACGTAAAATTCGAATTGAAATAACAATTCTAAAATTCATATTGGATGCTATACTTGCATCTCTTATATGAGAAATCCCAAATACCCCCCTAATTGAAATTAAATTTATATTGCAAAAAAAAGAGTTTTTAATTGTTTAATTCACGCTGGAGAAAGATGGCGTTGTTCGAATATATATATATGGATATTGCGAGANAAACTCCAAGTGCCTCGGTGGCCGAATAAGAAAGGCGACGGCACGGAAAGCCAGAGATTCCAGGTTCGACTCTTGGCCGAGGAGTTTTTTTTGCAATATAAATTTAATTTCAATTAGGGGGGTATTTGGGATTTCTCATATAAGAGATGCAAGTATAGCATCCAATATGAATTTTAGAATTGTTATTTCAATTCGAATTTTACGTGTAAAATTTACATGTGAACATGTATATATGGACATATATACACGTATAATTTCCGCACAACACCTAGCGAATGGCTCCAATGACCGAATATATATTAATTAAATGATCTTGTAGTTTAATGTGAATCATTTCGAATTTCTTATAAAATGAGTTTCCCGAGTCTAAAATTTTGGTAGGTTGCCACTTAAATATGTGATCAGTGTCAATTCGGTGTTGTGTGACGACAGAAGCACTCTCAGTACAGTTAATTTGATTCTTATGCTCTGCAACTCTCGTTTTGAGCTTCTTCATGGTTTGATCAACATAAGAAGCATTACAATTATTACATTGCAATTTATATACTACAGTTTTCTTTTGTTTACATTTAATAGAATTTTTAGCAGTTTTAATAAATTTATTCAATTTGTTTAGATTTCTGTACCTACGTTCAACTCCCTCTCCCTTCTTCAAACACTTGGAAATTGTTTGTGACAAACCATTTATGGAAAGTAATACAAAAACTTTTCTTTCCGCTATCTGAGATTTGTTGAGAATTCGAATTCTCTGTTTTGTCGGAAAGTTAATAATATTTGTAATAAGATAATTAATTGTATTGTTACTAATTTTAAATATTAATTTTGAAGGATAATTGTTAGAAATGAGAATGCTGATTATTAATTTTTAATTCTTTTCTTAAAACACCGGATGGAATAACAACATGGCTCTATCGACCATATCAATAATTGTTCCTATTTTTTGTGAAATTGGATGCAAGGAATGATAATTAAAATACCTGCCCGAAAAGGTAGGCTTATGGTACCAATCACAAATTATTATGTTGTTGCTAGTTATAACTAATTTCACGTTTAAGAAGTTCAACGAGTTCCTATCTTGTGTTTCAATCGTAACTTTCAGCCTCTCATTGTATCCGTTAAAACTGTTTAAAAGATAATCCAAGTCTTTGCTCGGCGCAGTTGAAATGATGTCACTTACATACCAAAAGTAAAAAGTTGGTTTAAATTTTAACTTTTTCAAAACTAAAGACTAAATCTTGCATCACTATATCCGCGAGATAAGTGGAGATAACGGAAACTTCATGGGTACTCCGTAAGTCTGCTTGTATGTATTATCACCAAATGCGAAATAAGTAAATGACAACACAAATTCAACTGCTTTCAAAATCTCAGAAAGAGGAATCTTTGTATTAAGTCTGATATATTTTCACCTTATCTTAAGAGGATGCTGAACCGCCGCGTAACCTTGGAATCGGCTACTCGGCTGTTGGCGTCTGCTACGCTGTCCAGAAGGTAGCGCCATCTAGTCGGACGACAAGGATAGATATATATATCTTTTTCTTTGTCTCTCGATCGGTTCGCCCGTCTTTCTTTTAGACTGAGACCGACTAATCGTTGGTTCTCGCGTTCTTCCCGTCTTTCGTTAGATTCACAAGCAAAGTCGAATATTGTAACGCTTGCCGTGAGTCTCAGATAATTCACACACAAGATACATATAAGCTTTCTCATCGCATCGTTAGTATGCAACATCATATGTTTTCTACTTGTTTTAAGTATTTGAATATGCAAAAATATAAACTATAATTATAAATATAAACAATTATATAAATATAATAATATAAATAATAATATAAATATAACAAATAAAATATAAATATAAAATTATAAACAGGAATCAAATAAGGCTGATACGAGCCATTCGCAAGATGTTTGTGCGGAAACTATGCGTGTACATATATATATTGTGACGTGGTAGCCGCGCCGCTCCTCCCTCGCCACAAAAGGCTCTCATGATCGCGGGAGTCCGGG
>NW_018025287.1:0-3673 GCF_002006095.1 Pseudomyrmex gracilis
GCTTTCAGCGACGTTCAGTTGCGATGCTTCATGGATTGTCAAAGAATCACCCAATGCGTATCCTATCAAATTGGGATTGAATTCCTAATATATTGAACATTCAAAGTACAATTACTTTGCAGACATACATANATTCGCTAACTTTCATATGTAATAAAAAGAATTTTATTTGATGAAGATGCTTCACCTTAATGATGTTAGGAAGAGTCAAAAATTCTCTCCATGTGGCTTGACCTCCACCAGACGGTGAAATTCCTCTGTTTTCAATTAAGATATGAACTATAGAAGTCGCGAAAGCTCCAGCTGCGGCTGTAAACGAGTCACCTATTGCGGCAATAACATCAATATCACCAGGTTTTAATTTACGCACAGAATCCGGCACCACTGGCGATCGACCATCTATAAAGAGTATGTAATGTAACCAAAGTTGTGTAGAAATACATAAACTTAATGTACAGTACATACATGTCTATGCAAAAACGAATAATTTTGGACTGATTTTTTTAATAACAGATTTTAATTAGTAACACTTGTAAATAAACAAATTAAATAGTTCTCAACAGAAAATTGTGACAAAGTGTTTTAATATCCTACTTGTTACAGTGCAAGAAAACGAGGCGTTAGTAGATGTAGATACGCACATTAATGTAGTTTTCAAGACAAAACTGTGACGCAAAGTGAGTAAACATCTTACTTGTTACATCGCAAGGGAACGAGATGTTAATAGGAACGGGTGACTGCGTTCTTTTTGTGGTTTTCGCCGCTTGCAAGTACCGTGCTTCAGTTCCCGTTTTACCTACNAAACATAATTAAAATTCTTATAATGTGGTAAAGCACAGAAATATCATAGTGGAGGTTTACTCTAAAAAAACAAATATAAAGTAAAAAAATAAAATAGTACGTTGCGCGCGCACAAGGAAACTTTCATACATTATTCGATCTAATGCAATTTTCAACTGTTCGAACTTTGTAGTCAGCAGTTAATAAGATTGATTTGCATTTATATCTTTAGACAGNACAACAATAGTAAGCAATGTTTGATGTATCGTATTCAATCAAGTAAAATCATCATTCAGACGTCTCCCAAATAGATATTCATAATTCATATCTATTAAACATTCATGTATAATTTTTATAATTTATTTAACGTTTAATAAACATCTAGAGAGAGTGCAAATTGTTATAAAACATTTCTTTGTAGATATATACATATTCTCATCTAAAATTAATATGAATAGAAAACTTNATGGAGAAAAAGAAAAAGAATGAATACAAATTCAAGAATTTTTGACTGATTATTATATAAAGTTTTAAAAATAGAAAAACCACATATTTCATTTACAAATTGAAGCAATCGTTGATACAGCAAAATACTTGAGATTTGAAAGACACTCTTGTTCTTCCTTTGTGTCATAGTGTCGAAGTTGTTTAAACGATCTTTCTTTTTCTTGTCAATGTTGCGTTTAAAGTGATTTTTCCAAAGCGTTTAATAAATAAAGCAATAGTTTATTTCTTTCTCTCTCTTTTTTTCTCTTTCTCTTTCTCCGACAAAATATACACAAAAAGTAATCAATTTCCACTGATTTTATCTTGTTTTGATCGATTTTCTTCGTGTTCTGTGTTTCTCGAAATATGTTGAAAAAATATGAATGTTCATTTTTATATTTTTTTCTACACATACCGAAAGTATCGTAAGTCCAATTTCGAAAAATACGAAGCAACATCAAATTGATAGACGAGTCCAGGTCGGTTTTTCGACATGACGTTGTAGCTAATAGATACAACAAGATAAAAGAAACCAACCAACATTTCCACATTGTGTATCCAAACATATTGCGTGGAACTGACAATGAAGCTGGTTTTTATAACCAGTGCTCCACCACTTTGCAAAAGATACAGCTTGCTACTCATTATAAAACAAGGTCATCTTTTCGTCTTTCTACAAATCAAGGTTTTGCGTCACTGAAGGCAAACTTCTCCAAAAAGTTATAACACTCACGAACGCACCTCTCAAAAATGCTTTCACTTTCGCACATTTTTTGCACATGAATAATTTGATTGGCTTTGATTCACAATGTTCTAAAAATAATTTTGAAAACTTAAAAGTTGTTGAAAAACGTCATGCGTTCTGAAACACACTTAAAAATATCTGCTTTAATCATGCGCATAAAACGCGCTTTTGAACAGGTCACATAGCACAAATTATTACGAAAATATATCACAGTAAAATTGCAATAAATCAATAATGTTAGATATTATAATACTATATTACTATAATATTATCGCTATTTGTATTATATTTATATATGATAATGAAATATTTTAATAATATTGTATTGCTTCTAAAGTAACAAGATTAAATAGGTTTTCGTTACATACATCGCATTGTATCTTACATGTGTATAATATGATACATATCTTAATTTGCTATGTTATTGCAAAAACTCTACAAATATTGTTTTAAACATAAAAGCTTTGTTTTTAAAATGTATTATATCAACGAACACACTTTGTGTGTGTGTAACATTTTTACTGCACAATTATTTATTATATAATTGTTATTATATAACAAAATTGATACATATAAATGTGTATATATAGTTTAATATATCATTTAGTATATATGTATTCGGAATGACTATAATAATCATTATCAATAACTGTCTATAATAATCAGTACATGTTAACAAAAAATGTGTTTGCGTAGTAACAATGTATTTTAAATTATATTTAATAATAATAATAATAATATTTATATTGATATTGCAGGTACATTACATTGCAATAGTTTTAATAAGATACTAATTTAAAGAAATAATAAATGAAATGTGTAATAAAAGAATAGCTTGAGAATTTCTTTCTAAAGCAACATATCTAAAGCAAAACCTACATTTCGTTTTCAAAATAAAACAATAAATGTAACACAAAAGATACTCTGTGTATTAAACTATTCCATATACAAACTGTTACTTCTTAGTACACGATACTATTCAATTCATAAACAATAAATATCTAGGTACAATTGGAGAACACAGTTTACAAAGGAGCGCAATCTATAGCGGAGCGCTAAAACTAAGCTCAAATGAGCCGATTTGACTCAAGCGGAACCAAGAAAATCAAGAAAAATGATGTAGTGGTATAACTATTTTGTAATAAATATAGTTATTAATTATAAAAAATAATATATATATATATTTTATGTAATATAATATCTATATTTTGCCATTTTTATTTTACCTTAAATTTTAAAGCAAAATGTATACTTAGCGTGTTAGTTTTATAAGTGGAATGTCGAATTATTAACTTTACTTGTAAGAATTTAATTTTTTGAATTTAACATTGTAGCCAGATAAGGTCTTTCCGGTGTTGGACAGAGGAACTTTTCGAACAATGATTTAGAGTAGTTCGTCGATTTAGCTCCCACTGGTTCTAACAAATTGTTCCACAGACCATTTGCATCTACAGTATTAACAACAAAGACATATATCTTTACATCTGATATATTTTACAATAAATATTATATAAAAAATACACTTACACAAAGCATAAGTTTTTTGACTGCCGTGAAAACAATCCATACTTAACGCTGACATATCGATATATCCATCTGATTCAACTGGCAATGTAAAATTTAGCAGAATAGGTTGTGCCACAACTGCAAAATCATTCTTTT
>NW_018025288.1:0-1384 GCF_002006095.1 Pseudomyrmex gracilis
GGTAGTTGTAAATGAGGTTTTATGTCTGTCCACGGAACGTTATTAATGTATTCTGTTTTTGCGATGCTAAGTGTTTCTAGATTTAATTTCTTGGTTAGGTCTCGCACGTTTTTTATAGCTGTGGATATGTGGGTTAAGGTTACAGTAGGCTCTTTTCTTTGACCTTCGCTAACAGGTAGAACTAAGTGATATCGGCTTTTGTATTTTATGGCTTTCGTTATTCCTAAGGTGAGCGTGCCTAACTTGGTTACCTCGTTTNGCTCGAATAATTTTTGCGATCCATTGTTGAGTGGGTTCCCGTTAGTGTCTACAAAGTACGCGACATTATCTTTTCGCAAAAATAATAATTCGCANGATTCAATTATGTTATTATTTATTGATTTGGTTTCTTTAATGACAGGTTTATTTTTTTTGCGAGTCCGGGTTTATTGTCTCCTGAATCTCTGCTCTCTTCCTTCTCTTCTTCGCTACTTTCCTCGTCGTCTTCTGTATTGCTCTTTTCTTTTTCTTCCTTGTTCCTTCGTGTTTCTCTTTTGTCTGGTNGGTCGTTTCTTTTGATAGATCTGTTGCTGTCCTGTTTTATTTGTTTCGCAGCCTGGCTACGCGTTAATACTTTGTTGACAGCGGGTAGCGCGTGGATTTGCGCCTTCTCGACTATTATCTGTTTGTCTGGTTTGTTTAATTCGTCTTGAGTAAATGGAATGGAATCAAGGTTTTCGTTTCATTCGGAGCTCTCTGGTATGAGTTCTTCGGCGTTATCTATGATGTCGGAATAACGCAGTTCGACTTCTTCATCTTCTGATTCGTTCTCGTCACTTTCCGCTAGCCATCGTGAAATTTGATCTGCATCTTTTGGCTTGTAGGGATTTAATAATTTGTTATTTTTAATAGGCTGACACTTTGTTTCTTCGATATTCACGGAATTTCGCGACAAAGCATCGGCATTCACGTTGGTTTTGCCGGCTTTAAACACAATTTCGTAGTCATATTTGGCTAATTTTAATCGCCATCGTAAAATTTGCATGTTAACGTCTTGAACGTTTTTAAACCACATTAAGGGTTTGTGGTCTGTGATTAATGTGAATTTTCGTCCATACAAGTAAGGTCTAAAATGCTTGACGCAGTAAACTATTGCTAGTGCTTCTTTTTTGTAAGTGTCGTAGTTTAATTCATTATCTGTCAAAGTTTGCGATGCATAAGCGATCGGTCTGTTTTTATTTATTTTGCTTTGCGATAGTATTCCGCCTATAGCTATTCCGGAAGCGTCTGTGGTTAAAATGAAAGGTTTAGAAAAGTCAGGGTACTGAAGCACTGGTTCTTCGCACAGGTTTTGTTTTAAAATTTCAAGAGATTGATCTTGTGTCTTTTCATTCAAAGCGAGTAT
>NW_018025288.1:2524-3626 GCF_002006095.1 Pseudomyrmex gracilis
TTTCTTAATTTTTTTAAAAGTTCTTCAGCAGTGACGTATTTTAAAAAATCTTGTTTATCTTTTTTGTTTACTTTTTTTTTATTATATATCCCGTCCCTTGGAAATTTAATTCTTTCTAGGGAGGCAATACTTCCCCCTTTTTAATTTTTAGTCAAAGAGGTTGACTTGCGTTGTGAGGTTTGGGAAATTCCCTCCTCGCACTCAAAGAATTTAAAGGAACTTGGAGGAGCCTGGAAACTCCCTTCTTTGTAGATTACGGGATTATTAATTACAGATGAGGTTTGGTTACTTTCTCCACCAGAGATTTTAAGATAGGAGGTTTGGTAAATGTTCTCCTCACGACTTGGAAATTTACTGCTGATCTTGTTAGATTCACGAATTTTATTTTTGTGTTCCTTACTTTCATTCTTTCTCTCGTTTTGCTTTGCTTCTCTGCGCATTTCCTTATTTTGTATGTTCCTTTCATTATGTTGGTTTACGTCCTCAATGTTTTTGTTTTCAGTTAGGGTTTTGTAGTCAATCGTATTTTTAGGCATAAATGAGAAAGGTTTGTTCAGCCTATTCTCGCCTGCAGGAGGCCGTTTTTTGTACCTCCAGTAATTCACTAAGAGGTTTAAGGTACAGCGTCGGCACTCGTACTTTGATTTCGTCATCTAGCGTGCTTATGACATTTAAATAAGCTCTTCCCAATACATTTTCTACTATAGTGTTCCCGAGATAGATTCTGTGTGTTAGTTTTAATCTCGGAATGTATCCGATTTTTACTTCGGGATTTCCAATTCTAACGTAAAATAGCAATTCTGATCTTGGCGCTATAACAACGTTTTCCGGCAAAAAGAATAGTAGTTTAATTCTACTTACATCTAAATGTCCTTGCGCGTAATCTATCTTTGTGAGATTTCAGTTAAAAAAGTCGTTTCCTAAGATTCCGGATTGCGATATAGGAAAATCGTCGGAAACGATATGNAAGGTTACGGGTATATCGTATAAATGTAATGTAATTTTGCCGTATGTGTACACAGGGTAGCTATTTATTCCGCTCAACTTTAAAATGCTTGATCTATTACTTTTTACATTGTCAAGAACAAAATTCTCTTTAATG
>NW_018025289.1:0-1135 GCF_002006095.1 Pseudomyrmex gracilis
CATGTTTACTTGATAATACGAGATAATAAAGCTGTGAGTATGGACCCGATGATGTACGGTAAAAAGCTTCCTTGTTGCACCAGCAGGTTTCTCTTGCACCTCCAAGTACCTCTTCGTTCCGCGATTCGTTGCCGTTTTGTATCGGATTAGGCGGTTCTTCTCTTTTTTTTCGAGCGGTACGTTACCTCTGAGCGTATTGTGGACACACTCGCGAATACACGCGATAAATTTGTTATCAGCGTTTCGTAGAAAAGCAGCGCGTTGATTTTTATTTAGAAGACACAGAGCTTTTAGTAGACAGATGTTTTTTTTTTTACCGAGAGAGCGCTTAGCTCTAATATGCGCCTTTTGTTGCTTCTTCCGCTCCTTCGTCGGCATCGTAGCTTCGAATGATGTAAATAACCGTGAGGACGCGAAGTGGCGTCGTAGTACGCTTCTTCCAAAAACTTTGCGTCGTCGGGATAGACTTGACGCGCGAGATGGCGAATTTGCGCGCGATCGCGCGGGTTTTTGAAAACCACAATGTAATTCGCATTCAGCGAAATATCGCGTTGACCGCGTCCCTGATGAAAGAGATTTTGTGAAATAAGTATAACGCTTATTAAAAAGATTTTTATGATGGCTACCCTTGGTAAACAAATCAACGATCACTTCGCACGACGACGATTCTCGCATAAGATCGTCGATTATTATTAATTTCGCACAAAGCGGATCGTTCGAGTAATCTTCTGGGCGGGGTAGTCCTTCGCGAAATTCGCTTTTACATTTTTCCATCTAGCGTTGCAACTCGAGATAGGCTTCTTGCCACTTGCCGTAATAAAATAAAATTCTCCTGAATTGAATATTCGCCATTTTCGGCAAGTAACGAAGAAAAGTCTTTACAAAAATTGTTTTCCCGCATCCCGTAGGACCGCAAACAATCGACGTCCAGGGATGTTTCCAGCGCACGTCCATTTCGAAGACTGTGCAAATTGTCGCTTGTATAACTCTTAAATTAAACGGTTTTTGGTTTGCGACGACGACGATGAGCTCACCATCGCGCGTTGGGCCCCGCGGCGGCCGCGTTTTGCCGCGAAAATCAGCTAATTTTCGTCGCGGCAACGGTGAGCTTATTCCGGATGATTAAAAAGCTGTT
>NW_018025289.1:2725-4049 GCF_002006095.1 Pseudomyrmex gracilis
ACGTTCTAAATATTCGTACAGTTTCAATCGCGCCTGTGCCGTCGTGTACGCCGCTATTATCACGTTGGTAATCGGAGAGGGTACGTCCGCCTCGTCCCGCATTCGCCACGAAACATATATTACTTCGTCATTCACAGGTAATATGACGGTTACCTCGTGCTCGGGGCTCGACAATAGCGATACGAGACGTTCCTGCGACTTTACCANCTCGGTACTCATCAAGTTCGATCGTTGCCCGAATTTTCCCCAAAACGAATTGAGGCCCAGCTTTGCGACCGAGCGTTAACCTGGATTTTGCGCAATGTTTGCTCTATCTAGAGCAATACCCTCGACTGCTTCGTATTCTCGAAGATATCGTTCTTTAGATTGGTCGTCCACGCATTCGCTCGGCCATCCGCTCGCCTCTTGCTTCAATTTCAGAAAACAGTTTATGTATTCGGCAAATAATCCCCTCTGACGCGTATCAGCGTCGTATCGGCTTGTCTCGTATTGCCATATTTTGCTCACTGCAGTCACGAAATAACCCTTTTCCACAGCTTTGCGTAATTCACACGATACCCACACGCCTTCGAATTCGCGATCGCGCGGATTTTCGTGCGAGCACTGTGTCTGCGAGAAGTTTTCGCAGCAACTGCGGCACAAGGCAAACAACAGTTTGCCCTGCACGCGGTACGGGAGTACAGGGTGAAAGAGATTGCGCGGAAGAAGCACTCTACAACGCACAAGCCCCTCGACCGCGGAAAAATCGACACCGGGCATCGCTCCGATGAGCGAGGCGCACTCTTTTTGTCCGACAAGAATTTTTGGATGACCATTTGGGAAAGCGCCGGTTTTCAACACGTAAGGGTATAGAGAACACACGTCTACGTAACGTATTTTCTCCGTACTTGTAACTTCGCGCCGAATCGCAATGTTTCCCGTTCGACCGCCAAAAAACGCGTCACGCGGTGAAAGCGGCTCAGCCGCGAGCATCGGATGTTGGTCTAAAAACGCTCGCATTTCGCGATTTTCCCGCACATATCGCGATCAAAAGCACACTCCCATTTCTCCGTCACGATGTACCCTCGTTTGCGAAGACGCCATGACGTTGTCAGTGTACGCTCGTATCGCGAGTTCATCGTGTCGTACACTTCGCGTTCCCCCGTGCAGAGGCGTTTGTCGCGTTCACTTTTAAAACACACGGGACACCCGTGCCAAAAGCAGCCGTGGTATTGCAACACGTGACGCTCACCGTTCGCCGTCTCGTAATATCCGTCGACGGGAATGCCTCCGACTTCCGCGAGACGATGTTCTCGCCCGTGACCCGCGTGAACAATGATGCGGC
>NW_018025290.1:0-1319 GCF_002006095.1 Pseudomyrmex gracilis
AATCCCATTTTGTAGATTTTGCATAATCTGAAACTATTTTGATTCCTACAAAAATTATATATGTTTTTTAAGTAGCATTTGTATAAATCTTTATGAGACGAAAAAGTGAATTACATAATATTGTACTGTAATTTCAGTACTTTTTGTTTATTAAGAATTAATAGTGCTTCTGTTGTATCACCCTTTTACAAATTGTGCAACATATATTTTTATACTAGATTACTATGTTGATTTGCAGCAAAAGTTACAACTCTGGATGCGTTTACTTTCTACGCGCGGTCTTTTCGTTCCCCGCTCAACAATTATATAAGATGAGACTCCATTTTGGAAAAAACCGCTTTGACAGCTAATTCAACAAATTGCGCTGTCAAAATATAAGGATGGTAATGTGTGAGACGAGCGGGGAACGAAAAGACCGCGCGTAGAAAGTAAACGCATCCAGAGTTGTCACTTTTGCTGCAAATCAACATAGTAATCTAGTATAAAAATATATGTTGCACGATTTGTAAAAGGGTGATACAACAGAAGCACTATTAATTATTAAAAAACAAAAAGTACTGAAATTACAGTACAATATTATGTAATTCACTTTTTCGTCTCATAAAGATTTATACAAATGCTACTTAAAAAACATATATAATTTTTGTAGGAATCAAAATAGTTTCAGATTATGCAAAATCTAAAAAATGGGATTTTCTTTTCGTTATTTACATATATATGTACAAACNAAAAATCCATATGTAAATTAATAATATATATTACGTAAAATATATATATTTTAAATATACATATATTACCTCACATATTTATAAATAGTATTATTTTTTTAATATAACTAGTTTTTTTAATAGGACAAACATCACATTTTACGTACATATTATCTTATTAAGTACTTGATTCATGTAATAAATATTATGTCTTGTAAATTTTAAGTAGTAATTCTCTGGGTATATACAATAAGTTAATTACGTATTATATGTAGTTTTATTGTAACATATATATTTTTTTTATTACTATTCTAAAACCTTTTTATTATTGTTAAATTAAAATTATTAATAATTTCTATAAAAATATAATATATATTGTTTATTAATATGAATGTCTTTTTACAAGATTATGAGGCTGCGTAACGTTATTCATTGGTAATACAAAAAATCTATACTTCAAGTCAGACATGCTATAGATTTCCAGTAGTGGCTGTGGATATCGAAACGCAGCCTAACATCGAAAAACGTTGTCGTACGGAACAAGCGCGTTACGTACGTGCCTTGTGGCCGGCTTGGTGGAAAGAAGACGGAACATACTATGTCTGCACTCTT
>NW_018025290.1:2209-3561 GCF_002006095.1 Pseudomyrmex gracilis
TAAAACAATATTTTACACATGTAATTGACACGTACATTTTAAATGTTTTGTACGCACAAAAATATATATACAGTGTATTAAAAGTACAAGTACTGCAAAAAATATCAAAAACTAGACATGTTACGAAAAAATGTTTCAAATACAAATTGTACGGTTTTAAAAGATATATTTACTGGTCTTATCAGTTTAATCTTGAGTAATATCACCAAGGTCAGGACAAGATCATCTTGAATTGTATTAATAATACATCCTCTTTTTTATTGCAAATTCTTATAGCTTAATTCTAGAGCTTTCCAAAATACTACAATAAAGTTTATTTTCATGAAGTACTTATTGACTCATGAGTGTTGGTACGAGAAAGATTGATGAGCTTGGTACTTTTTATGCCCTGTATATATACACAGGCATAGAAGCCAGAATAAGTGCACGCGTCTGACACCCAGTAAGCAAATTAACAATTTGCAAACAGATCGACTATACATTCGAGCAGAGTACGGCAATGCATTAAGACCTATCTATTTGGCTTATTTATGTTTTGTCAACAAGTCTGTTGACATTATCATGTGTAACANCAGATCTTGAGCAGATCTTAATTTTTAATGGTTCTTAAATTTATTANTTTTAGCAATTTGATGTTATAAAAGTCGTCTTTGGCAGTATAAGGGTAAAAAATAGCCAGCACACATTGAATGTAAATGTTTCATNATAACTTTTACATCAGCACACATTTACAAAAACATCTTTAGGAAAAAAGATAAAGCAATTTATACGCAACCAAAAAGACATTCTAATTTACATTTTTACAGTTGAAAAAACCATTTAACAAAATTTGTCTTTTTATTTTTGTCTTTTACTTGCACTGCCTTCTTTGTTTTTAGTTTTACATATATACTGAATGTCTGCTGAATGTTGGACATTCTTAATAAGTTTCTCTTTTTCTCTTTCTCAGTTAGTGTTTGTGACACACATAATGATACGCGCATATATTCGCTTCATTTATTAAAAATTTTGTGTTTCTGAATGTTATATGTAAAACACATTTGTGACATTGAAACACAAATGCAATATTGCGCTTTGTTTAAAAGATGTATAAGTGTTCTATGCTTTTTTCTACACAAGTATTACATGTTTTTGGGAATAACAGTACAATAATCTGTAAAATAACTGTCTTACAGAATATTTACAATATCTGTTACATTGTGTTTTATTACACACATACATTTTTTAACATTTACAAATGTGTTCTAAAAAAATTGTAATAAAAAATGGGCCCCTCCACCGCCCATTTTCGTGAAACGCGACCTACATTATTTTCTTCTATTCGTTTCTCCGTTCTTTTTTGCTACAGGAAT
>NW_018025291.1:0-3638 GCF_002006095.1 Pseudomyrmex gracilis
CGAAGCGTCGAGCGCACACGTACACGGCTGCTTGCCTGTGTGCGTATCCCCTCCGTTTGCTGCAGCGTGCTGTAAGAGAGTCAAAACTGGGCACACTGCTCCGGGCACCATTCCTTTCCCATCCTGCTCTCCGAGGTGTTGACTCGGAAGCGCTCCTAGGTCTCCGAGGTGCTGAATCGGAACCGACAACCCACTTTTGAGGCGTTGTCTCGAAGTATTCCGATTTCCGATCTCCGAGGTGCTGACTCGGAATCAAAACTCTTTCTTCCCGAGGTGCTGACTCGGGAAGACACCCGTGTCCCAGTATTACCCGCTCGAGGAGCTGACTCGAGCCAGCGACGTCTCCCCCGAGGTGTTTGATTCGGGAAACCCGATTTTTCCTTCCCGAGGTGTTGCCTCGGGGGGAATCCTGACCTTTGCCTCCCGAGGTGTTGACTCGGGCAGCCCATCCTGGCCTCTCCGAGGTGCTGACTCGGAAGGTTCCCGCACCGACTGTACCCGGGGCATTGACCCAGGTACACCGACCGTCCCCTCGGCCGTTCTCACGGCCCGCCGAAAGCCGTTTTCACGGCTCGCCGTAACCGCCGTTCTTACGGTGCTCCGAAACCGCCGTTTTCACGGCGTACCCGGACATCTCTCGCTATTTTGTAGCCGTCCTGACCCGCCAACCGCGTGCACCACGTTGTGCCACGACCCTACGCGCCCACGCACCGCGTCTCCGACGCCGACCCGCGTAACCGCGTTTGCCATAACTGAATATCCCCTCGCTGTATATACTCGCGTCCCTCCTGTCTTAGCAGTTAGGTTATCGTTCCGTCCCCGCATCGGCCGAGACCGATAAGCGACAGTACGTCCGCACCAATCCCAGACCGCGAACCGTTAACTTGTAAGGACTTCGAGCCCCGCGCGTCGTCTTAACATTGTAAATACGTTTCTCCTTAGTAAGTTAGACTCCGTTCCGTAACCGCGTCGGCAGAGACCGACTCGCGACCGTACGCGCGCACCAATCACGGGCCGCGAACCGTTCATCCGCCAGGGCCTCGAGCCCCGCGTTATCTCGGCATTATATATGCCTTCTTAGTAAGTAAGTTCCTGTCCCGTTTCCGCGCCAGCCGCAACCGACTAGCAATAGTAAGCGCGGGCCAATCACAGGCCGCAAAACCGCCGGACCGTAAGGGCTGCGAGCCCACGTCACTAAAACATTGTACATAACGTAGTTTCCAGAATATATTATTATTGAGTTACAGCAGCAAACCGAACGTGTCGCAATCTTTTCCTTCCCCTCACCCGAATCCTGGTCTGACCGAGCTGTCCGGCAGGCGAAAGGCCGGGCGAGCCGCGCATAACATGGCGGCTCCGTTACAACGTTATTATTAATGTAATTATTAATTGTAACGTTATTATTAATGTAATTATTAATTTTAGTAATATATCAGTTACTGATAGCACTTTTGTGCGGAAAAACTCGAAATCTGTGTTTGTATTTATTGTAATGCCAAATCATCTCTTCAAAGATTTGTGCATTGAGTATCAAATTGCCTGAAAATGTCAAATGACGAGCCATATTCTAGAAGCTCATTTGCACATAGTTTACAATTTCCGATTATAAGAAATATATTTAAGAATATATATTCTGGTTATATATCGACGCCGTCGAGTTTCTTACGACAAAGCTTGGTTACTTATAATTATATCTTGACTCCTAATACTAACAATGATAAAAGCATGAGTCCTATTACACAAAGTACAACAAAAATGACAAAGCTATGCAGGTATTTGAATGCTAAACTAAAAATATAAAGTATAATTAATCTAAAAAAAGTAATAAAGTTGTCAATCTCAAAAGTCTATATCTATCTGATTTAGCATAAAAATTTAAAATAAATTACGAATAGTTGCTGTTATAGGATTACACACACACACACACACACACACAGAGAGAGAGAGAGAGAGAGAGAGAGAGAGAGAGGGAGAGGGAGAGACACACCCAATTTCCTTAACATTGTTCATGGAAAAAATTGAAATTTTTTCTCCGAGAAAACGAGAAACTACTAAACAGATAAGGTATAAATAAAAAAGTGATATCAAGTCCTGGTCTCGCTGCAATTTGGGATGAAGAGAAAATAAGAAGAGCGGAAGCTAGCTTAAAAAATAAAATTATAATTATTATATCCTGAATCTTCTGATAAAATCTTTTCAGATAACAATGATATTTATTAAAAAGATAAATTATTAAAAAGGCTGAATGATATATCATAAGTTTTACTTTATTTTAGTAGACTTTTGCTATAGATTTATTTAGGAGCGTAAAATTCTCGAAAAGGGATCTATAGCGAGAGCCTTCTCCAAGTCTTTATCGATTGCCAAGGCTCCGCCTTTTGTTGCGCCAGCAGCAGTGGCCGTAAAGGCCTTCACACATGAAATTACTTAAGACCGTAAGACGTAGCGGTAAGGAAATTGACTAATCAGAATGTATCCTATATGCCCATCACTTTTATATGTAAATGTCTGATTGTTCATTTTCCTTACGCCTACATCTTACAGTTTTAAGTAATTACATGTGTGAAGGCTTTAAGCGTAAGCACTGTTGTTTTTTTTTTTTTTTTTTTTTTGACAGGCGCGATCAAGCGCGATCAGGTGCGATGCGCAAGACTATTGAGCATGGTGGGGAGCGGCAGAGCGAGACGTCGCTTCCCAAGACTCTGCGCGAGCAGACATAATAGGAGCGTGACTTATGTGTGCGTGAACGTACATGTAGAGGGGAAAAAAGATTTATAGCGAGAGTCTACTATATAAATTTTGTTTAAAAACAACCAACAATTTAATTTGGGGGGACCATACACGACAAAAAAAAATTAACTTCTTTATTAATCAATCATGTCGTAGTTATTTGTGAAAATGATCATGATTACCGTTGATTTTGTATTTGTGTGAAATATACTCAAAAACAAGTTTTGTTTATTTCTTGCGTTTTTTAAATAAAAGTTAAAATTAATATATTATAATTATAATAAAAATATTTTTTTATTATGTCTAATTATCAGAGACAGTATCGTTAGAACATAATTAATATATTTTAATAATTAGTGGAAATAGTTGTTTAATATATTAAATATATTATAATTAGTACTTTTCTATTTTTGTAATCGTAACACTTATTATAGTTTTTAGAATAACAACAAATAGTCAATTTAATTATTAAATGTATTTAACATAAAGTAAATATTTTTTTTTTAAACAAACGTAAAACATTCCTTTCTGTTAATTAATCTAACTTAAAGCAAAGAATCTAAAGGCTCCGAAAGTTAACAACTTTAGAAATATATATCTCAATGGTCATGAGAGCCTACACCAGGATGTTGTGTGGAAATAAGCGTGTATATATATATGTATATACATATATATATTCACATGTAAATTTTACATATGATTTTTTGAATTGAAATTTCAATTTTAAAAATCATATAGGATGCTTGGTTTGCATCTCATATATGAAAAACCCCGTATTTACATGTTAACATATATATGTATATACATAGATATATACACGCTTATTTCCACACAACATCCTGGTGTAGGCTCTCATGACCATTGAGATATATATTTCTAAAGTTGTTAACTTTCGGAGCCTTTAGATT
>NW_018025292.1:0-3653 GCF_002006095.1 Pseudomyrmex gracilis
TAAAATAGGTTTTGAAAAAATATATTTTAAATATAAAATACAAAATAGGCATTTTACATTTTGCATTTCTATTTTAAATGCATTCATTTCAAATAATGCACATCTCTGATAGCTGGTAACCATTGTTCTGTTTTATACAGATTCTTCGGAAATCTGTGTTTGGGAACATATCTGCTTGAAGTGCAATTGGGGACGCAACACTTCAATCCGCATACCATTTTGCAAACTTAATTTAAGTATCTAAATAACCTAAATAACTTCTAAACTAACAATACTGTATACTTACAAACTAAATATAAACTAAATATAAACTAAATATAATATAAACTTATACTAAATAATCTACTTATAATCTAAATAACTAATATAAATAATATAAATATACTTAAATGTAAATATATGTATATATATTNTATATAAAAGTGTTGTTTGTTTTTCAATATAAAAATAACCGCTACTAGACTGCTTTATACACCGCACATTACACTACACTGTTCTATTACATACACATCACAGCTGTTATACACACATTTCACTGATCATTGATCACAATATGCACAACCACTGTAAAATCTGAATACACTAGAATAAATGCCCCGAAATCGCGTATATGATAACGTCGAAATCGCGTTAAGTGCAGGTAAGCCCCTTGGACAATGGACGGAATAGCGATAACGATAGAAATAACAAAAGTTTTAAAGAGTTTATATTTAAAAATTAAGGTAGGAACAGCGGAATCTAACATACAAAACTACACATGTATCAATGCAGATCAGAAAATCGGAATAAGCAATAGCGATAAAATTTCCGACAAGTTGGAATTCTGTGTTAAAAACTGTGTTATTTCTATCGCTATCGCTATTCCTTCTATTGTGCAAGGGGCTTTAAATGCCGCGAAACGGTTATGGCAGATGCATTTGTAGACAAGGAGAAAAGAGAGGCAAAGGAAGAGATCGACTGTGCTGCCGCCTGGCACGAGGACTACTGAAATAAAACTCCGTCGCCACTAAAACAAGGAGAGTTTGATCCCCCTGGTGTGTTTTGCAAATTCGGTGCGGAGTGCTCAAGGCCCGCTGCGTAGCGTTACAAGCCTGCGCTGCGGTGGCGGTTGAGCGGCGTCAGCGCCGTGACGCTCGGCGTGCCGGTGCCGGTCGTCGGGTCGGTCACCGTGACGGGGCTCTCGGCCTCGCGGGGCGGTTGTTGGTTTTCCTGGCAGAAAGGATGTAAAATTCTCCTTGAGCGGGGCGGATGCCGGTTTTCCCGGCGGAGAATTATAAAATTCCCCGGGATCGGAGCGGATGCCGATTTACTCGGCGGAGAATTATAAAATTCCCCGGGATCGGAGCGGATGCCGGTTTATCCGGCGGAGAATTATAAAATTCCCTGGAACGGAGCGGATTAGATGCCAATTTGCCCGACTGAGAAAAAGAGTGATTTCTCCCGGTGTGGATCGGAATCAAATCTCGAGTCGCTAGTCGGTTTTCCCGACCGAAGAAGAGCTTCTCCAGGTGCTTCTTGCTTGATTCGGAGATCGTAGCAGATATGGGCACCGTGCATTTTGGCCCAGCTTTTATACCGGCACATCTCCAAATGTTTGTCGCCAAATTGGAAGGAGCGGAGAAACGAAAGCGGGGGAAACAAATAAATTGTTTTTGCCGCTTCGTGGCGCGGTGAGGCGCGCGGTGCGGAACGCTTGTCGCTTTGTGGCGCAGGGAGTGCGCGGTGCAACCGGTACGTAGTCATTCGTAGGCGCGGTGCGGCGCACGATGCGGGCGGCACGCAAGCCGCTTCTTGGCACGGGGAATGTGCAGTGCGAGCGGCACGCATGCCACTATGCAGCGTGTATTTATACACGCTGCAAGTTTAACAATTTTATTCGGCGCTAAGCGCCGTTTTTGTGCCGGGACGGATGGTTGGTTCCAGCTGTAACGATAGAATCGTTACAAATTTTAATAATATAGCTCTTCCTATCATATGGTTTTTCAAAAAAGTTTTAAAATTAAAATTTAATGCATTATGTACACTCAATGTAATACCAGCTATTTTATTTTCATAATCACTATGTGATGCTTCTATTGATTTACTATATAAAATTCTCGATAATGTGTTGATGATATATATATTGTGACGTTTTTCTCTGATGTTACGAAATTCCCGCGTCGTCCCGCCCGAAACGGAAAGATACGAGATCGGGACACGGACAGAAGTCCGCGAGACAGGAAACGTCTAGATCAGCAGGAGAGAAAAGGGTGATAAACCGAGCAACCACTGTACCGAGCCGACGAATTCTTAGATATAATTTTGGGCGCCAGACGCGTACTCGCGTCAAAATATGCGTCGCTCGACACAATGGGCCGACTAGCTCTATTTGAAACGGAAAGGGGGTGGGTCGGATGATAAATAAACACGGCTGTCCCGAGCGAATCTCGGATTAGGATCGTAATCAACCACACTACAGATAGAGAGAAAGAAATAAACAATTTATTATAACGCCGCAGAATAAGAGACAACTCAGCGAAAATAACAAAAAAAAAATACAAAATAAAGTTCACCGGTAGGATACGGCGAGATCGCTTTGTCGCGGCGGCAGTAATTACAAAAGAATAAAAAATAAAAGAAAATACAGAAATATAGGAACAATTAACAAGACACTTTTAACAGACGTGATCTATCGCAAGACCAATTTCGGATATCGACTCGTGATATCGAATACGTTATGTCGTCGCGCTGACTTCACATACGCTATACACTCTAGGCGGTATAATAAACAAGGGAGCAAGCGTGTTACTCAAAGCATTCTTTAAGCTGGAAACGGTAGAATAGATTAGTCTAGCCAACTCGTGCAAGTATCACTAGACAGGTCGCTAGGCGTAATCTCTACGCCACGGGACTTACTTCATTTCGCAGAAGCTGGTCAGGCTTACGCCAGGCACGGCGCCAAGCTCTCGCCGAATTCCCGCCCCCGGTCAACGTGTATTTAAGCAATCAATTATCACGCAGCATGCACGTGCCAAGGAGCACGCCTAAGCAAAGCGATCACGACGTCGGAAGAGCTAGTTCCCCGGAACGAGAGCTAGGTGCTCCCCGATCCGAGAGATCCCCGTGTACGGTACGATAGATCTCTTATATTTGCTATGATAACGGTACGAAATGTTCCTGTTCCAGCTCCTCCAAATCGCTCACCTCTCGCTTTCGGCAGGTCACTCGGGAAAATCCACACCAAGATGCCGTATAGAATGTGATAGCGGTACGATAGAATAGCGTGAAAGATTAATGCAGCAGCAGGTGAAAAATAAGCTGAGATTATTACGCAGGACGCAGCACGTTACGATAGCGTTAGTTTCGGAATACGATCTTCGGTACGATATTCGGTACGTGGATCGGTACGATACCCGGTGCGAAATATGACGATAGCGAAACGATACACTCAACACTTACTTGTGCACGCGAGACGTAAGGAAATACGAAAATGCTGCTTGGCGCTTTACCGGAACTCCAAGGCTTGAGCTACTCAACAGAGTAATTACGCGACACGCACTTAAACCTACGAATTATCACCACGAAGCCCCGTGGAATCCGATTCTAGCCGCTGCCGAAAATCCCAAAACTATGGCGAAGGTTATGTCCTTGCCGGTATCCAAACGCGAAATTCA
>NW_018025293.1:0-1266 GCF_002006095.1 Pseudomyrmex gracilis
GTTGTAAGAATTGATGATCTTGACTGCTGCTCATATCGAAATGCAAAAGGTGTATGAGTCTGTATTAGTGAGACTTACAATGTACTCGGTAATATATTTTGGTGNTAGCGATGCTGGAAGTTGACAAGGTTGCTCGGTGAATGGTCGTAGTTGTTTTGCTTGGATTNGCGCTGCTCGCGGATGATCGCAAGGGGAGTCGGCGGCACCCTCAGCAGGTTCGACGAATGAGAAGTTTGCAAAATTTCTTCGATTCTAACTGACTGACCGATTGATTGTTAATCACTGACTCTATCGCGTAAAGCTATTCTCTGAAGATCGAACTGTGTTGGAAAACTGCATACTAATTAATGAATGCTCGATCGAGCATCTAGGATCTTATACATACGGGTTAATTTCCCTTTCTTCATCGTCTTTTCTCGAAATTTCGACCTCTCGTTCGTTGACCGCCGAAGCAAAGACCTTTTCCCCTTTCGTTCAATTCTCCGGATTGATAGGATCATCGTTTGTTTAGATCTCGCTTACCGGTACGTATCCTATCTTGTTTATGTCTGCGAGTCGCAACTCTAGCCCCTTGATTTTCGATTTCCTTTTCAGAGTCGCGAGAGCCGCTGTGTCATGCCCGAAATTTCCGAGCGCGTAGCTTGCGTACAAAGAATCTTTGTTCATCACATTCCCTTCTGAGGGGCGATAACCTTTGCTCATCGATACCGTTTAAATTTTGTTTATAATATGACGTCCGGCTAGGTTTGTTTATGGTATGACACCCGGTTCGGACATGTCTGACTTATCTCGGCTGGCTCTCGTTTCTCTTTCCAGGAATTCGTTACAAGGATTATTTCTTAGAATTATTGTTAGACTTAATAATTATATTCCGTTGCACAATGAAAGAGCCCTTGGAGTCCAGAACGTAACAATGTAATTAACGTGGAGATGACATTCTCAAAGATAATGAAGTAGAGTATTCAATCACAGGTACACAAGAAACAAAATTTAAANTGAACTTATTAGGACGCCAGATAGTCAGACTTTGAAGGAAGGGATAAGAGGCAAGAGAAACATATAGGTGTTCTCCCACTCATAGTAGGAGAAAGGTACTTACACCAAGTTTACTATCAACAGTCAACTCTTTGCGTTGCTTTTAACCATTGACTTTGTTTATTTCTTGACACAATGTATACTGCGTATTTTTTTTTTAACAAGAAATATATAAGAATTTACAAGCCATTCGCAGGATGTTTGTGCGGAAACTGTGCGTGCATATATATA
>NW_018025293.1:2111-3533 GCF_002006095.1 Pseudomyrmex gracilis
TTGTAAAAACAAATATCAAAGATTTCTTGATGCTAAAAGTTTTTAACGCTGATTAACCATAGTTTTACGCACGATTCTATGTTCGAACATATGAAAAACTAAGATATCTTTGACAACGACAGGATAAAATTGATAAACTGTATTATTGAAACATATGATCAAATACATTTATATCACAAAACTAAATTCTCAAAACGCTGAAAAAACAATACATACGTCACAACTATTTAAAACTAATACATTTTTATCATCAATAAAATATATAATCAGTAAAATATATATTGTATTGATGATAAAAATGTATCAGTTTTGAATTGTATTAATTTTGAAGTATAATATAATATATGTTACAGTAATAAAAGTTAAAGTATAATACATGTTAAATATATGTATATAATATATGTTAAATATATGGTAATATATGTTAAATATATGTTAATATATGTTAAATATATGTTAATATATGTTAAAGTATAATACATGTTAAATATATGTATATAATACATTTGTTTAAATATAAGAGACTATAATATACTTGTGTATTTTTAAAGTATAATATATTTTTTTTAGTATAATATATTTTTCTTTTATTTTAACCTATTTTTTTATTTCATTCTATTAAAAAATACCGTTAGTTTGTCTTATTTCTTTACACTGGCTTCTACTTACAAGTTATTTCAGAAAATAAAACAAATCTTGTATATCACGTGGCACTTGCGCAAGCACATGAAAGAAAGAAAAACAGTACATGAGCAGGACAAAAGTATATTTTTCCTGTCTCTCAGATTTTGCTCACACTTCTCACTCATTGCTTGAATAGGCTATAATACCCACTCCATATTTAAGCTTTATGGATAACAGAATGAACATATACTAGGAGCATCACTGCGTAGTACATATATTGATAATCAAACTCTATTTTTGTGGAGGTTTGAGACCGTAGGCGATGAAATTGGGATAAAGTTCCGAAAACCTAAAACACCCGATTTTTCTGTCGATTAGTATAGTACTGTATTTTGGTGCGCTGATTACGAATATGATAGTGAAAATCACCGACAAGGTCATTTTCAAGATCAAAACTCAAAAAAACTAAAAAATTATCGCTTTTTTAACATTATTTTGATAAATATTTATAGCACAAAAAAATGTTTCAAATAAAAGGTGTAGGTTAAAAAAAAATACATCATTTATGTTGTATACATTTTTTGCATAGAACTACTATTTTTCGAAAAAAATAAGATAATATGTAAAAGAGTGACTTGTGTGTGCGTAAAAGGGCAGGGCACCGATAGCACAGATTTCTTTTGCGCAGATCAACGGTTGCACAGATCCCGTTTGCCTAGATCCCGTTTGCACAGAAAACTTTTCTACAGATCCCGATTACACATAGTCGTTATTATTACATTTGCGAAGTAAATATTT
>NW_018025294.1:0-3632 GCF_002006095.1 Pseudomyrmex gracilis
CAAAAGAAATAAGCAACTAAAATGAGATACGGCGCGTAAGCCCTGGAGGATCCTGGCGCTTGAGACCGGCCCGCACTTCGGGACTCCCTCGAAAGATACCCTTTTGTGGCAAGGGGGAGAGCGGCGCGACCACCACGTCACAATACATACCATTATTGTATATATTTTTACATAAATAAAAAATAAACGAGAGATAATAACTAAAATAAAATAAAAAACTAATAAAATAAAAAAGCAAAAAGATTTACAATTACAATATTACACCAACACAATAATCATATGACAATAAAAATTACAATTAATTATATAATTGTTTCATTATCATTTATTGTATTTAAGAGAGCATCGTGTGTTGACTAATAAACTTTTTTTATTCTTAAACAATTCTATTGTTATAGAAGTGTAGAAAAAACTTGATGTAAAGAAATCACTGTCATAAAGGTAAATGAACAGCTGATAAGCAGAAGCTTGGCATGGGTGTCCGTAACAGTGCTGCCAACGTGACACAAACAACAGAATTCTAAACCGATAAGCCCGCGAGGTTTAAATTAAAAATTCCGGTTATTTTTTTATCATGGTAGTACACGCGACAGTGTTTATTAGTGAAAAAGAATATATCAGTGTGTCTCATTTACACTAGTAACACATTATCGCCTGTGTAAATAACTGAAAAGCACTAGTTTTCTGTGCAGCCGCGCCAGGTTTTTTTTGTAGTAAATTTTTTATTTTGAAAAATTTCACGTGGGTTTTTTAATTTTCACACAAAGCAAAATCTACATGTTTGACATAGTTTAAGATTTTCTACGCAAGGCGAGGTCATTTCTTACACAATGGGTGCTTTATATACAAAGTACACTGATCACATAATATTAATTTTACATTTTATAGTTTACAATGTATAAACAATTAAATTTTTTATTTTGAAAAATTCCACGTGGGTTTTTTAACTTTTCACACAAAGCAAAATCTACATGTATGATTTGACATAGTTTAAGATTTTCCACGCAAAGCAAAGTCATTTCTTACACGATGGATGCTTTATATACAAAGTACATTGGTCACATAATATTTTAAACTTTTTATTGTTTTTGAATATTTTATATTTTATATTTTACTACGTATAAACAACTTACAAAGTATTATATATTTTATATTTTGTAATAATGTATAACTGTACAAGATTTTACTTGGCGCTACTTATTGATATCATTTCTTTTGTAAAATAGATTTTGTAGAGAAAGATTTTTAGAGTAATACTTTTTCTAGAGTAATATTCAACGCCGCTTGCCTAGCAACTATAGAACACACGGTGACCGTGGCATAACACTTTTTAAACTTTCTATTTGAAATATTTTATATTTTATAACAATGTATAAACAACTTACAAAGTTTTATATAATATTATAATTTTGTAACAATGTATAAATGTACNAGACTTTACTTGGCGTTACTTATTGATATCATTTTTCATATACGCCTAAATTATCTCTAATAACAAAAGCATATTTTATATAAATATGTTTACCTTCTTTAGTAAGTAATCCTGACTTTTCTAAAATCTGTAACTCATTAATCAAAGGTCTAAATGTAGCTTCATTTCCATAGACTTCTCTATCTTTATTTAAAAACAATAATGTTAAAAAAAATATTATCAAGTTTTGAACGTGCTTCTGGAGGCATGCACGGTAATGAAAAATATACAGCTCTCATTTTATGAACACCTACATGACTACCTAACGGATTATTTGTCTCAAATTCATCATAATAAATTATTAATGGTAAAACAAATTTGTTATGAAAGTTTTGGCTTAAATGTTCCCATAACTCTGATTGAATTATATTACTTACACAATGTAAATCATTTGTCACTTCTTCCATGTAATCTGACATATCTTTTCTAATATTCGGTATTTCAAATAGTGCTTTAAGGACTTTTATTACAGAAATAAATTGACCTGTGACATTATTTGGAATTAAAGTGAAAATATTGTTAATCTTTCTACTTTCCATAGTTTGATCAATTACATAAGAAACAGGTTCTATATAACAGCCTTTTTGTGTAAAATATTGTATTCTTATATTCTGTATCTAAGCCGCTAAAAGGACTTTTACATTGATTAAAAAAAGACGTATATGTTTGTTTTATGATTGCCGGAGCCTCTAAAATATTCAAACTTTGGTTGACTTTATTTTCTACCATGCTCATAATATTTACCACCACATTTGAAGTGACATTTACAACTAGCTGTACGTGTTGTTGCGTCATAGAATTATTATTATATAAATATGATAACGAAGAAGCAGCAGCTTCTTGTATTTCTTTAAACTTAAAATTATCAGAATCAAAAGTAGTTGCTACTTTTTCATCTGCACTGACGCTATTGTCACTGTTTTCTAACTCATTATTTGACTGTAGTTCTATCGCTTTATGTAAAGTCTGTATATTTTGTTCTTTGTAATTGCGTCTATCAAAAAAGTGATCATGTAATAAATGTTTTTCAAAACGACGCGCAGATTGAAATTCTCGAGTGCACAGCGGTTGTGCGCAAATATATTTATCAAACATACTAAAACTATGTTGAAGTTTTACATGTTTTATAAGTTTTTTTATAGAACTTAAATTTATTTTGCACACTTGACAAACATACATGTTAAACGGATAAGTAATAGAACAATATTATTTTAAATATGTAAGTAAATATATTTTCACTTATATGATGAACATTTAAAGTGTAAAACTATACTTATTTTGTTGAACGTACTTATTTATATATTTATTATTTTTCAAAAGAAAATCTAATAGCAAATAGAATCTTTAATTGCAATCTTCGTATTTTACATAATTCTTTTTCGATAAACAAAATTTTGGTATTTATAATATCGGTATCGTAGTCACTAGTCATTTTATACAAACATTTTTGTATGAGAAACCATATCTGTTCAGACTTTTTCGGATAACAAGCATGCAATACAAAAAAGCACTTATAGTCAATAATAAAGCACCATAGTTTCAAATAGAAGTCGACAGCTTTGAGAGCACTCTCAGTTTTGTATAAAATATTTTCAATAAAAACATAATATGCGGTGACTGAGCTAGTGTCACGTCCCGAGTCGAAATTTTGACCCTCAGATGAACCTCTCATTCTACTATATAATAGGAGTTACGATAGTAAAGTAGGTTCAATTGCAAGGATAAAATTTACTCCTACTTTAAACCTAAAAGTGTCACAAATTTCCACTCTCTCCAAATTAGGTTTAAAGTAGGTTCTATTTATGTAGGAGCTAAAGTAGTAAAATAGGTTTAATTAAAACCTCTATTGAACTAACACAGACAGGTTTCTTTAGATTTAACAAATTTTGTTAGGTTAAATAAGCCTAAAACTTCAATAAAAAAATTTTTTGCGTCTTGCGCTCTCACACAGCTTCGAAAATTTCACTCGAATTAATCTTTGGAGGCCCAATTCAGCTCGCCAATTAACCCTTTGCACTCGAGGCCGTTTCCGCGCGGACCTACCAGCAACTCGAGACGTTTCGTAGCGCTTTTCGTGGCTGCGTACTAATTTCAGATAAGAAAGTCTTATCTCCATTTGAAGGGATATCATTTTACACTTCATAAGATTATACAAAGAGAG
>NW_018025295.1:0-3563 GCF_002006095.1 Pseudomyrmex gracilis
CTCACCCTGTATATATGTTTTAAGAATGTACATTATTGGACGTACTAAGTATATTTACATTTAGATGGTTTAAAAATGTCCATATTATAGCTGTTTTATTTTGATAAACATGCTACGCATTATTCTTTAGTTTTGTAGAACTAAATCTCAATTAATTTGAGATGGCGCAGTGGTTGAGCATACAAGATTGATGATTTTACTAATTCTTCGAGTCCCGTCGTGATTCCTATTTTTTCTATTTTTTTTTTTTAATTTTATTGTTATTGTACAAGAATTTTCAATTTGTTTATATTTTAAAGTTATTAAAATTATAATAAAAGTTAAATAAAAGCGACATATAATTACTAATTTTTTAACATTGTTTTATTGTAAATAAAAATTATATAAAAATCGAAAATTAGTGTAAAATATTAGCGAATTTAAATAAAAAATGAAATAAAAAATAAGAACAGAAATCACGACAGGACTCGCGAACCCGCGTTGCAAAAGTATCGCTCACTGAGCGGCCGTGCTTCTGGATGCACCTTATAAAAGTAAAAGAAATATCACAATATGTGTATCAAAACTTTTTATTGAATATATTTCAAAGTCTTTAGTGTTGATCAAAATATAGATAACTTTTTTTTTAAACTTGACATTACTGTAAGAATTAAAAGTAAAAGATTATTAACTTTATATAAGTTTCTTTTTTAATGGTTGCGTTTAGCAGAACAAGTTGCTTAGCAATCAAACGTGATTGGCTCTTAGTTTAAGGACCAAAAAATCAACGTCGAATGTTGAAAAGATGATTTAGCAATTGTTCTACTAAACGCGGCTAATGTTTTTGCTCAATGACTCTTCGTTTATAAGCGTATCCTCTTCAATGTGATTTATTATGGGAGCCTTCTTCTTCTTCTTTGCTTAAATAGCACGTTGCCCCTTTGCGAGAGGAGCAAAAGCCTATTATGGAAGCCGCGACTTTGATCTAGGAATTGTGTATTCCGAGACAAGGATATATATTCTAATGAATTCGCTTTTATCATTTTCACTTTGTCTCATGATATATATTAATATTTTTACTATGTAAGTTTATTCTTTCTTCTAGTTTATTCTAAGGAATGATATCTCTAATCATGTACTTGGCGGTATATTTGTTTTAAAAAACTCACTATACTACTAGGTATAGATTATAATTAAAGATCATTCTTTCATGTAATTAAAGTGATCGCTGAATGCCGTGATACCATTCTCCCCTTAAATATGTTACTCACTTTTAATGTAAATTTGATTTATTTGTTACTATCTTATGTGTCTATTTAAATTAAAAAACGTTTAAAATAAGTTCATTTGTAGTCTATTTATGTATTTAATATAGACAATTTCAAAACGTCTAGGAAGGTAACACTAGACGTCTTTAGAATATCCTAAAAATGTTTGAGGACCTAATCTAAACATTTTAAATATGTACAAAACGTTCAATATCTATGTTTTTAATATGTTTTTAAAACATCAGTGTGCTATCTGAGATGATATATTGTCTTGTCGGAGGGGAATTAATTCAAGATTTCACTAGAATTAATTATTTCTGGAGGCTTGATTCAGCTCGCTGCTCAACCGATGAACTCTATTGAAAGGAACCGAACCTGAAAAAATCCTAATGTGTGTGATAGCGGGGTTTGAACTCGAGATCTCCATATTCGCAGCCCCTCCACTCACAAGGGGACCTTCAGAGATGTTCCCCTCCGATTTGGACGAGTCTTATACATATTGTAGGTGGATCCTCCCACCACATTGTGGTGCAATAATAGAACGCACCTCTCAAGCGTTCTCAAGAAAAACGCATTTAAAGTTTTCCGTGCGCGTAATATATAGTTAAGTTAACCCATTTGCAAGCGCGAAATAATCCACGAGCACGCAACTAGTTATAAAATAAGTTTTAATTTTCCTTTTTTATAAAAAAAAATGTAAAACGCGATGTGACTACCAATCATTTTCAACAGTACATTTTCAATAAACCACATAAAAAATTTTGATTAACTCATTGTCATTTACGGCACATACGACCGACCGCGCGCAGTGATATGGGCCAGTCGTCAGTTGAACGTCGCTGACGCTAGCAAACGACACCTTAAAGTAGGCACATGATGCAAATGGGTTAAGACACTTTGACATCTAAGCGGCGCGATTCAGTGGGTAAGGCACTCGACTGGTACTCTGCGTATTGCTGGTTCAAATCTCTTTTTTTTCGAATTTTTTTTTTTATATTTGTACTCTATTATATTGTGTCAGCGTATTGGCATACATAATTTTTATTTATTTTGTCTAAAAAGTCAATGTTTTTATTATAAAACTAATTAAATTAAAAAATTATGAAATTTATTGATTTTTAATGCTTTTAATGTTGTGTAATTTATAGAATGTTATTTAAACAATAAAAAAATAAAGTATGTAATATTTTTGCCATGCTTGTTAAATATGAATGGAAGTTTTGTTTTCAATTACTGTAGTTAAAAAACGGTGCATTTGTAAAAATAGAGGATTTATACAATGTGCTCATTCTAGAAAAATATCATGTTTTACATGTTTTTATGTTGAATGTCATCCTAAACTATGTAATCCCTCCGAGGATGATTCCAAAGACGAATACAAAATAATATTTATAATAAAATATAACAAAAGATTTTAATTTTCTTTTAATAAATCTAAATTTCTTCTTATTTTTCTTGCATTGGAAATCAATAAATGTCATAATTTTTTAATTTAATTTGTCTTATAACAAAAACATTGACTTTTTAGACAAAATAAATAAAAAGTATGTATGCCAGTACGCTTATACAATATAATACAGTACAAATATAAAAAAAAATTCGAAAAAAATGAGATTTGAACCAGCAATACGCACAGTAGTACTCGGATGCCTTACCCACTGAGCCACGCCGCCTAGACACCAAACTGTTATAACTTAACGGTATATTATACGCACGGAAAACTTTAAATGCGTTTTTCTTGAGAACGCTTGAGAAATACGTTCTATTATTGCACCACAATGTGGTGGGAGGATCCACCTACAATATGTATAAGACTTGTCCAAATCGGAGGGGAACATCTCTGAAGGTCCCCTTGTCAGTCAGCGAGACCACTTGTGTTTTTTACTAACATATAATTATTTTTATCTATTTATTCTCAAGCTATCCTACACATTTTATTTATTATTTATGTACATTATTATTTTATTAAAAATCAAGAGGCACGGTAGTGCCTCGCGCCAAATTCACGCGCAACGAAGTGCGCGAGCACACCGTGCCTCTTATATACGCGAAATTCAGTAAATAAGAGAATGGGAAGTTTTTTACAAGGCTATTTTTCAAGAACGACTGAACCGATTACTTTCGTTTTAGTCTCATTCGCTTCAGAATAAAACATTACAAAAAAAAGATAAGAATAATTAAAAGGCCGATACGAGCAGTAAATACAGGATGTGCGTGTATAAATATAAGTCTTTATTCCAAAAAAACACATACGTTTCGGTCCTCCAGTTTGGACCTTCTTCAGTGTGATAAACATCTAATGCATGTAATAGATAA
>NW_018025296.1:0-1428 GCF_002006095.1 Pseudomyrmex gracilis
TGTGACGTCATACCCCCTCCCCTTCGTGTGACGTCACCCCTCCCCCTCTGACGTCATACCCCGCACCCCCCTCGGAGCTCCTGAGTTAGAACTCTCCTTATATCACTACTCATAGTGGTACGTCCTGAGCTTATGGTTACGGTCAGGCATTAGTGGTAGTACGCAACAGACACACTGACATATTCAAACGAACGTGAAGTCTATACCGGCACACTGGCATAGATAAGGAAGTCAGGAATGCGCGAGTGAGACAGTTTGGCAACGCAGACAGGCCAACGGAGTTACCCGGATTTTTCTCTGTTTAACGTATTCTTACTCGTCGGTTCCCTTTTAGGTCTAAGACGCAAGTCTCAATTACCAAGGACGGAACCACGCAAATTAACGAGAAACGAACGAATGGTTTAATGAGTGTGGTTTACTAGTAATTCGTTAGTTAGACGAGGTTCATAAGGGTTAAATTAATTAAAGCCGGATTGGTTACAAAATATTATCATAATCGTTTATTCAAGTAGATATGTTAAAAACACACACACACACACACACACACACACACAATGTAACGGAGCCGCCGTGTTATGCGCGGCTCGCCCGGCCTTCCGCCTGCCGGACAGCTCGGTCAGACCAGGATTCGGGTGAGGGAAAGGAAGAGATTGCGACACGTTCGGTTTGCTGCTGTAACTCAATAATAATATATTCTGAAAACTACGCTATGTACAATGTCTTAGTGACGTGGGCTCGGAGCCCTTACGGTCCGGCGGTTTCGTGGCCTGTAATTGGCACGCGCTTACTATCGCTAGTCGGTTGCGGCTGGCGCAGAAACGGGACGGGAACTTACTTGCTAAGAAGGCATATATAATGCTGGGTTAACGTGGTGCTCGAGGCGGATGAACGGTTCGCGGCCCGTGATTGGTGCGCGCGTACGGTTGCGGATCGGTCTCTGCCGACGCGGTTACAGAACAGAATCTTACTGACTAAGGGGGGAACATATTTACAATACCGAGACGACGCGGGGCTCGAAGCCCTTACAAGCTAACGGTTCGCGGTCTGGGATTGGTGCAGACGTACTGTCGCTTATCGGTCTCGGCCAATGCGGGGACGGAACGGAAACCTAACTGCTAAGACAGGAGGGACGCGAGTATATACAGCGAGGGGTATTCGGTTACGGCGGACGCGGTTACGCGGGTCGGCGTCGGAGACGCGGTGCGCGGGCGCGTAGGGTCGTGGCACAACGTGGTGCACGCGGTCGGCGGGTCAGGACGGCTACGAAGTAGCGAGAGATGTCCGTGAGAACGGCGGTTTCGGTGCGCCGTGAGAACGGCGGTTACGGTGAGCCGTGAAAACGGCTTTCGGCGGGCCGTGAGAACGGCCGAGGGGACGGTCGGTGTACCTGGGCCAATGCCCCGGGCACGGTCGGTGCGGGAGCCTTCC
>NW_018025296.1:1833-3636 GCF_002006095.1 Pseudomyrmex gracilis
TGGGTTGTCGGTTCCGAGTCAGCACCTCGGAGACCTAGGAGTGCTTCCGAGTCAACACCTCGGAGAGCGGGATGGGATAGGAATGGTGCTCGGAGCCGGTTTCGCTCGCCTTATATACCCGGCGACGGCCCGAGCTCGGTCCGAGGCGCGGTGTGCGGTGCGCGCAGGCCCGCGAGTGGGGTTTTGCGCCGGCGCGGTACGGTTTGCGGTTGCGGCGCTCGCGGTCCCTAGATTTAGGGCGCGTTCCTATGAGACGGGTTAAAGTGCACACGTTGTAGCACTTTCGGTGCGGTCGAACGGTTTAGTGTGGACGGGTAATAATGGTACGCCATAGATATCAAAGTATGTACTTATATTCTATATAAAATATATTTATATATTACAGTGACGGGATGCCCCGTCACAACAATAATAATAACTGAAGAAAAACATAAGGAAGCTCCGTATAAATTTGCTTTAAATTGGCACGTACAGTTTCGATTGCGACGATTCGTGTTCGATACCGTATCTTATTAAAGAGATATCCGCGTATTGTTACAAGCGGTAAAATGTTTTGTTGAAGTGACATCGAGATTATTGAGCTGGATTAGAAGTAATAGAGAATCTCGAGTCTGGGGTGCGTTTACAAAAAAAATCATTTCTTCGCAAAATACACTGATATTACCTACGGGTCGTCGGTCGGATCCGTTTCCGCAAGAGATCGTAAAATGAGAGAGTCTATTGTTCGGAAGATTCTATTTTAACATAGGCGCTGTTCATTTGACTATGAGTAGCAAGTCGAAATAATCAATACAAAAGTAGATTGAATAATCGAATTATTTGTTCAGACAAATATTTACGATAGATATTACTATGCATGGAATTGTTACGTTGTGTATCAAGAATTAATTGATGATCTCGGTTGCCGCTCATTGTCAAAGTGTAAAATATACGAGTGCTTGTGTCGATAATAATGAAACTTACAATATACTCGGTGATCTGCTTCGATAGGATGGAATGAGTGGATGCTGGTTTCGTCACCGTGGTTCGCTCGGGGTTTCTTGCGGTTATTGTTCCGCCTCAGATTTTGCAAGTGTTTGCAGAAGATCGGAAGAGAAGTACCGGTCCGCCTCAGAGGTTCGCAGAATAAGATCGGTCGGTCGATTGAAGATCACTGACTCTAATATATTGACTTTGATTTTGAACTAAGTTAAAATTGAGCTGGTTAAAGACTTCGATAATGCTAATGAAGATAACTGATTGATAGAACGATTTTTGTTGACTTGCGATCTAAGGTCCAGGCCCTTTTATATGCGGGCCCTGGTTTCCCCTTCTTGTCGTCTTCTTTCGAAATCCTGATTTCTCATTCGCCAGCTCTCGGAAGCGAAACCCCTCTCCGAGATTGATTTTCTGGATCGGTAGGGCTATTGTTTGTTTAAATCTTAGTTATCTGTACGTGTCTTATCTTGTTTATGTGCGCTATGTCCGTAGCTCCAGCCTCTTGATTTACGACTTTTCTTCTAGAGTTACGAGAGCTGTAGCGGGTTGCCGGGAATTGCGAGTGTCCGCGCTTCTACAAAGGTCTATTGTCCATTAAAAATTTCCTCTCGATAAGGTTGTTTATTAATCCAGGTGCTCTAGGCTCGATTGTGTATGGTGCGTTGTTCGGCGGGAGTCTGTCTGTCATATGTCGTTCACCTAGGTTTTGTTTATAATACATCGTTTGGTTCGATCCTGTTTACCTTATTTCGACTGGCTCTTGTTTCTCTTTCCGGGAATTCGTGTATATATATATATATATATACACGAATATATATATATATA
>NW_018025297.1:0-3560 GCF_002006095.1 Pseudomyrmex gracilis
TTTTCCGGACATGGGTCCCTATACTCAAATGTTTTCTACTGTTGCACTGAATAACCCCTAGAAGTTTGATCCCATAGTTCTGAAACACCCTGTATATATATTCTCACATTTACGCACAACATTCTGCAAACGGCTCTTCATGTCCTTATATGTATATATTATTAGTTTAAAAGACTTAGGTGGTCCACGTGGTAGGTATCCAGGGAGACGCTCCTCTTGTCTATTGCATGTAGCCAACCCTCCTGTTTACCCCGTTTTCTTTCGGCTAAGATACACGAAACACAGCCCCCCTCTCAGGATCTTTTCTACTTTAGGTCTTAGATTCGTGATCCAGTAATCGCGTCTAATGGCGGCTTCGGTCTTAATCGCCGAGAAGTGGCCGCGGTCATGTACCCTCCGGATTATCTGCGACTGCATTGATCTTGGCACCACTAAACGCGTGTCTTCTTCGTCGACTGTATACAACAGTCCTCTGCAGGTCACGTATCCATCCAATTTACCCGCTTGTACGCTCTTGCATATCTTCTTTATCCAAAGGTCATCCCGCTGCGCCCGTCGGAGTCTTGCCAACAGCCCATCATCTCGTTCATCCAACATCATACAATCTGGGACCGGACTTTAACTGAGCGCATCCACATGCATCATGCTTCTTCCTGGACGATGCTGAATCTCATAATCAAACTCCTCGAGCCGCAGAGCCCAACGAGCCACCCTAACGCTCAAATCCTTTTTCCTCATTGTCATAGCAAAAGCCTGGCAGTCCGTCAAAATCCTAAAAGATATTCCGAGCAAATATACACGATATCTTTTAAGAGCTTTTATCACCGCCAAGACCTCCAACTCATAGCTGCAATATTTTTCTTCTGAAACACTTGCCCTCTTACTCCAATAATAAACTTGGTGGAACCTTTGATCCTCGCTGCATCGCTGCAACAATATGGCTCCGAAGCCACTTTTCGATGCGTCAGTATGGAGCTCCGTCTCCGCTCCGATCTCGTAGAGCTTCAACACCGGCTCTGCACTCAGCCTTGCTTTCAGTTCGACAAAAGCACTTTTCTGCGTGACTCCCCATTCAAACCCCGCGCCATCTCTTAATAGATTGATTAGAGGTCGAGCAATCGTCGAATACCCATTTACAAACTTCCGAAAGTACCCGGCGAGTCCCAAAAAACTTTGTAATCGCCTTACATCAGTGGGCTCCGCAAAAGAAGCAACCGCTTTAATCTTATTCTCGGACGGCCGCACATGTCCGTCTTCCACAACATGCCCCAAAAACTCATCTTCTCTACGCAAAAATTGACATTTTTTCCATTTAATTTTCAACTCCGCCTCGCTTGCGATTTTCAGTACTAGCTTTAACTTCTCAATGCCACTCGCACAGTCCCTTGAAGGCACTAACAGATCGTCTAGGTAGATTAACACCGTACCATCCTGTATCAATTCGGTGAATACAACGTTTATAAAGCGCTGAAATACGGCCGGTGAATTACATAAACTAAATGGCACACGGCAAAACTCACAGTGACTATCGGGAACTATAAACGCGGTGTATTTGCGACTGTTTTCCTCCACCGGGACGTGGAAGAAACCATTCTTCAAATCTATAGTACTAAAAATCATTGATCCCTGCAACCGATCCAGCTGATCCTCAATCAAGAGCAGCGGATAACGGTCCCTCAGGATGTTACGGTTAACCAAGCGGTAATCCACGCATAATCGATACGTACCATCTTTTTTCTTCGCGAGGGAAACCACCGGGCTAACGTACTCCGATAAAGACGGTCTAACTATATCCCGTTCCCTCCACTCAGCTATCTGCTCATTTACAATTTTTTGTTCAAACGGTGATAATCTTTGAGCAGTTTGGTACACGGGTCTTTCGTCTTTCATAATTATCCGCATTTTTATTCCTACATCGCGCGTGCCGCACGGCTTATACTCACGAATTAATTTTTCTACACTTTCAGTCACTTCCTTTTCTTTCAATAACGACTCTACGTCGATCTGCCCTACCACCGGCACAACTTCAGGTTCGTCGCACAATTCCTCGCCTAATTGGCTAATTACGATTTTATTTTCTGACATACAGTAGAGAGCACCATATCGTGCGGCTCCAGGGGAAATATTTTTCGGGAATTTCTCCTTTGGATGCTCTATACTATCGCGCGCTGTTTTTCTTCGGTTTCCGCCAACGATCCGAGATCGAAGGAAAAGAGCGCGCAGTAATAGAAGCAGCTAAAGAAGAAATTTCCGAGAAATACTTCCCCTGGAGCCGCAAAATATGGTGCTCCCTACTGTACACAGTTTAATCGTTCTCAAAAAATTCGCGCCAACTAATAAGTCATATTTTATATGATCATCTCGTACTACGTGGACACTCATATCGTACTTCACTTCGTCAATAAAGACACTCACGCGGCATTGTTCAAATGTTTGAATGAACGCGGAGCCTATCCTCTTAAATTGTATTTTGCAACCGGTAAATTGCGGTGAACCCGACCTTACATACTCACTCACTCTCAACAATGACAGATCACTCCCCGTATCAATTAGAGCATCCACTTCTCTCTCATTCATCTATACCTTCTTTACAAATTTGCTCACCGACATTTCTGTTAACGCACAACACATCGCGCCGCCCCCAGTTGGGCACTCTTTGGCAACATGGCCAAAATTACCGCATTTGAAGCATTTCCGGCCTTGCGATTTCGTCGGACATCCAGTATCTGCATGCGCACCACTGCCACACAAAAAACAACGCTTTGTTTGAATGTTTTTCTCCGTCGCTCCTTTGCACTGATCCTTCGTAAACGGTTTGCTTCCCTTCTTCTCCTGCTTCGCCGCATAGGGTAAATGTACCCATTCCTGCGGTAGTAAGCTTTAACAGCACTTTATTCGACTATTTCTCTTGATTTAGTATTAAAAACAATCAACTAACTGTTGTTTTCTAAAGAATTAAGTATTTTGCATTAAGAAAAAATTTGTTAACCCTCAAACTTTAATGTAACAAAAAAAAAATATCGAAAAATCACATGAAAAGCGTTTTGTACATATTACTGCGGCCAAAAAAAGACCGTGTACCAATTACTGTGTACATAATACTGCAGATTACAGCTTTATGTATAAACGCAATTATACAATACTGTTATTTTATATTTCGCTAACAATAACTTTATTATCCAAAAGAAACTTAATCTACTATATAAACAGAAAATAGTAAAATGCATAAAACAGTTTTTATCATTAAACATAAGTATTTATTTCTTTTAATATCTTTAAATTATTAATACAAAATTATAAATTTTGTACAAAGTATAAATATTTAAAAATATAAATTTTAATTGCACTTTTACAGTTTCTTTATTGGCTCAGTTTCCTTAGTTTTAAGTTCTTCTAATTCGTTTCTTATTTGTACAAACTCTTTTTAGTAGTGATATAAGGAGAGTTCTAACTCAGGAGCTCCGAGGGGGGTGCGGGGTATGACGTCAGAGGGGGAGGGGTGACGTCACACAAAGGGGAGGGGGGTATGACGTCACAGGGGAGGGGTATGACGTCACAGG
>NW_018025298.1:0-1114 GCF_002006095.1 Pseudomyrmex gracilis
GCGACCTAATTACTACTGCACGCAGGTCGCTGACGTTGCGTGCTGTGTCTGTATCATACTTATCACTACGCTTAACAAGCAGATTTCATTACAAAGAAATGCTGCTTGTTACCTTTTTGAAACAAAACCGGGTCGATTGAGCAATGATGCGTGCTTACCGCAATTGCTCAATGGCCCGAACGAAATTAGAACTAAATTTCACAACAGAAGCAAATCATATAACGATGTATGTAAAATAATCAATCAATCGCTCGTGAAAGGTTCAAAGTAATTAAAAAGGCTAATACGAGCAGTACATACAGGATGATCGTTACTGGATATCCACGAATCATGTAACACATTACACTGAAGGTCTAAACTTGTGGATCGAAACGTCTGTTTTTTGAATAAAGAATTCTATTTTATACACGATCCTGTATGTATAATGATCCTATGTACTGCTCGTATCTTTTTAATTACTTTGATGTATGTAAAACTTGTAAAGGAAATATGCTATTTAAAAGAGAATTATCTTTAACAAAAGAAATACTTATCATTCATTTTCTATTCTTATCACCAGATAAAGATAAAATAATACAACCAAACAAATTTAATTTGCGTGCTGTACCAACAACTAAAGTGTCAGTAGGTGGACAGGTATATAAAGTAATGAATGCTATATTTAATAATGGACTGTATATTGAAAACAGTCATTATACATGTATGTGTAGAGAAGGAAAATCTAGTTGGTTTCAAATTGATGATATGGAAATTAAAAAATGCCACTGGCCTAAAAGTGCTACAAATGTTTGTATTCTTTTCTTGACAAAAAGTAATTAAGGTTTGTTGTTAGAGAAAAAACACATATAACAGAAAAACTGTAAAGTTGCAAATTTTATTTAATTAATATAGTATCAAGAGGCACACCATGACTCTTATGGACAGTTACATGGTACAAATGTTTGTATTCTTTTCTTGGCCAAAAGGTAAATAGGTTTTGTTGATTAAAAAAATAAGACATAATAAAAAAAAGTAGAGTTTAGAATTTTATTTTTTTAATATATACGTGAAAGATATGCTACAAAAAAAAGAGTGATATCCGAAAAAAACTTACCTTTTTTAAAAAAGGTAAAAA
>NW_018025298.1:2284-3568 GCF_002006095.1 Pseudomyrmex gracilis
GACGAGTTTTTGTCTTTCCGGTTTCTCTTCTCAACTTGAACGCAATATAGATAGAAGAGTTCACACGAGTGTAAGGCAATTCACACAGATAATAATACTTTTAGTTTTTTTTCCTGTAAATAATTAACATGTATTATATAATAATAATATATACGCCTACAGAGTAAGATACCGGACCATCACTTCGCGCTCATTGGCATTCATTAATTCTGTATCACACACACACACACACACACACACACACACACACACATATTAAACTAAAAAATTTGACACAGTAAAAAATATATATTTATACATATTTATATGTACATTGTTGTAGCAACAGCAGCCTATAATACGGCTCGTATAACTTCTAATTTGTGTAAGTATAAAAAAATAATATATAAATTTATTTTATTTAGTATAATTATCTTTCACTAACAATCTTGTATCTGTTGCAGCAACTGCACCTTCCGTACTTCCGCCTAATTTACAAGGTAAAACAAATATTATATTAATATCATTTAATGTTATTTATATATTTTTTACTGTCAAATGTTCTAATTCTTTTATCTGTTGCAGGAAGTGCATCTACTTCTCCTCTTCCTCCTAGTAAAAGTTCCACTCCTCTTCCTTCTGGAACAAGTCAGGAGACAAGTCTGGAGACAAATCAACCGGGCCTATAATCAATCTTTTAGGTAAGTATAATAAATTATTATAATAATAATATTATTATGTTTGATATATAGCTTTCCCGACATTACAAATTCTTGTATTTTTATTGTAGCAAGTACCTCGTCATCTAATACTAGATCACATTACCTTATTTCGAGTAAGTACTAACAATAATAATATTTTAATATTATTTTTATTGTTATTAGACATTAAAACATTTAATATTTACAGTTCAACGGCCAAGAACGATGCGAGGTGTGAGAGCCGGCAGACGCCGTCAACAAGAAAACTTTATGCGTTTCTTGTGGCAGCTGTCGGCCTCTCAATACTTTTGGGGCCGAGGAGGACGTCGAGAAAGAGGTCGAGGAAGAGGGTAAGTATATTATATTATTAGAAAGTGTTTATATTATTAAACTATACTTATTTTTCCCCCCGAATGGGTTCCCACCTTGTAGTAGCTTCGAGGCGGGAGCTCGGAGCTCTTGGAGCGCTCGGTGCGCACGTGGTCTGGCCGCCTCGCAGTAACTACACGGAACATTATTTTGTTCCCAGCATGTGCTGGTGGCGGCGCGGTTGGGCATTGATCGTCAGCTCCTCTCTGGATGCTGGCGGATCTGCCTGGTCGTG
>NW_018025299.1:0-1162 GCF_002006095.1 Pseudomyrmex gracilis
AAAGCTCAACTGAGTTCCCGATTGGGAGAGTCCTCGCTTACTCAAAACGGTATATAAGCCAGGGCTCTCGGAATCGGAAACTCAAAAAGAACCGCGCCGCGTATCTGAAAAGAGCCGCAGATCTTAGTGAGCAAATAAGTGAGTGCCAGTGAGTGCGGAGAGCGAGATCCCAGAGGCATCAACACCGCCGACCTGCAACCCAGAGCTATTACAGTGCCGCACCGGCTTCAACCAAGAATCGACACCACCAGTAGCAGCAAGTAGTAAGTCCACACCATTATATACACGGAGGTTCCACTTTTCGCAAAACGAAAAAAGCTGACATCGCGATTAATTTTTGGAGATATCGAGAACGAACAACTTAAACAAATCTATAAAAATTCGGAAGGGCTACTCGCGGTGTGTGTAACCGTCTTGGGTGGCAGCCGAAATCTTCGGAAGGGCTACTCGCGGTGTGTAACCGTCTTGGGTGGCAGCCGAAATCTTCGGAAGGGCTACTCGCGGTATATAGCCGTCTTGGGTGGCGTCCGAATTATCGGAAGGGCTACTCGCGGTGTGCAACCGTCTTGGGTGGCGTCCGAATTATCGGAAGGGCTACTCGCGGTGTACAACCGTCTTGGGTAGCAGCCAAAATTTTGGAAGGGCTACTCGCGGTGTATGACCGTCTCGGGTGGCAGCCGAAATTTTGGAAGGGCTACTCGCGGTGTAACCGTCTTGGGTAGCAGCCGAAGTTTTCGGAAGGGCTACTCGCGGTGTATGACCGTCTCGGGTGGCAGCCAAAGTTTTTTTTCTTTTCTTCATTTTCTTCCCTAAACCACGTGGTAAACAAGACTCGACATCTTCGAGAACGGTCGCAAAGCCAATCAATAACAAAAAACACAATAACATAAATTGTAATTGCGTAAAATCGTTTAAGTGGAACCCCGGCAGAGAACTTCGCGAGCGGGTAAAAAGACCCAGCGTTATCGACGCAACGCAAAATTGCGACGAGCGGTAGCGCTCGCGCAAGACAAAGCGGAGCCGACCAGGCCTATTGACGCCGCCCCTCAGACATTAAGAAACGATTCCAGCAGCGACAATAGAATAGAAAAACCCACCGATATACATACAACTCAATCGCACGCGCACTTACACTCACCGACGCATTTGCAACACACACACA
>NW_018025299.1:2186-3409 GCF_002006095.1 Pseudomyrmex gracilis
GTTTGCGTCCTTAATATCGCTAAAAGTCAAGATAATAAATTTATATATTATAGAAATTAAACCTTATATATAAATATATGTATAATACAAGTTTTTAAAGTATTTCAAAGTTGGAAAATATAGGCCGATTGGAGTCTAAACACGGTTGTTAGTGTGTCAGATAGTTATAATTTATTATTAAAATATTACAGACGTTTCGACTACCATATTTGATTTCAAAATTTATTATTATATAGATATATTGAAAAAGAACGGAACTACGATCGAAACGTCTAGAACATATTAATAACAAATACATAAATTTCTGACACATTAACAATCGTGTTTAAACTCCAATCGGCCTATATATTTTTTACCTTAGAAGTAATTTAATATTAAACTAATCTATAACTTTACAATATTACAGTAATATTCCTGATATATTACCGCAACATTACTGTGATATATCATCATAATATTACTGAGATGCGATTCGGCGGGCATTTTAATATTATACTGTAATATTACAGTAATATTACTATAATATTTCTACTATATTAGAGTGTAATATTGCAATCAAAAAACAATATTACTGTGATAGTGCAGTAATACTACTGTGATCAAAAAGTAAGGTAAATTTGTTTATAAAATGTAAATTCTTTATTTATTCATCCAAATCAATTTCATCCCTTTCAAAGTAATTTCCCCCAGATACAATGCACTTATGCCGACGCTTTTTCCAGTCCTCGAAACAGTCGGAATAGTCATTTTTCGATATAGCCTTCAAGACCTTCTTCGATTCGGTTTTTATCTCCTCAATCGTGTCAAAACGGCGTCCCCGCATTGGCCTTTTGAGTTTGCTGAATAGCCAAAAGTCGCACGGAGCCAAATCAGGCGAATACGGTGGTTAACGATATAGGCGGAACGATATGAGTCGAGTTTCTGGCAAAAAAGTCGCGAAGAACCAATGCAGTGTGAGCCGGTGCATTATCGTGATGAAGGAACCAAAAGTTGTTCGCCCATAATTTTGGCCGTTGGAGACGAAGAGCTTCACGCAAACGACGCATAACGTTCAAATAATATTCTTTGTTGACAGTTTGGCCCGGCGGAATTGATTTTTTGGACGTGGCCCTCGTCGGTAGACATTGATGGTCGTCCAGAGCGTGGTTTGTCTTCAACGCGTTCTCGGCCCGCTTTGAACTCGTTGTACCACTTATAAACGTTTTTTTGTGCCATAGTTTGAT
>NW_018025300.1:0-1647 GCF_002006095.1 Pseudomyrmex gracilis
TCGAGACGGCGTTTAAAAATCGTTTGGTGACCGGCATCGTGGTGAACAAGTCGTTCATCGAGCCCCGTCGATTTCTCGAAGCCGCTAGAGACACGGTGCTCGCGCGCGTTCATCGAGCGATCGCGCGGCACGCTAGCGTGAAAGTGAACACGGTGTTTAACGGGAAGTTCGTCGCGGGTGAAAAAACGAGTGTGAAATCGTTCAATACGCTCAATCGCGCGTTGTATCACTTGTCGGATCTGCGCGAGTGGTACGATCGAGAGGTGATGGATGCGACAATGACCACTTTGGAGGAGTTCCAGGAACGCGACAGCGGCTGGGCGTTGACGCAGATACTGAACCTCACAGTGAATGTGAACAGTCACAATCCGATGCGCGCGGGATGTCAGATTAAAATGTCGCGCGAGGTTCAGCTCAAACACGCGGTAGTGAACGTACAATCACCGGACAATGCGTGTTTTGCGTGGGCTGTGGTTGCCGCGTTGTATCCAAATGCTTCACATTCCGAACAAATAACACAGTATCCCGCGTACGCGAGTGTGTTGAACCTTGATGGAATAGAGTTTCCAATGACGTTGCATCAAATCGCGCGTTTCGAACGCAACAACAACGTGTCCGTAAACGTGTTTACGGCAGCGGAACAGGGACGCGGATACGTGCCGCTACATCTCACATCGAACAAGAAAGACAAGCATGTGAATCTGTTGTATGTTCCCGATCAATATGATGGACACGTGGGACACTTCGCGTGGATAAAAAATTTATCGCGTTTAGTCAGCTCGCAATTGAGCAAAATGAAGACAGCGAAGTACATATGCGATCGGTAAGTACGAACAAGTGGTGCAACAGTAACAACAATGTTGAATAAAAAGTAAATATCTACAATTGTGAGATGGTGAACTCATTAATTAATGTTGTGTGTATTGTCTGTATATTGCAACACGTACACAGATGTCTACACTACTTCTACACAAGCGATAAGCTAGCGGTACACACCACGGATTGTGAACAAATCAACAACAGCGCAATTGTTCTTCCCGCTGAGGGAAAGAACAGATTAACATTTGAAAACTACAACAAGGAACGGGTTCCAATGGTGGTGTACGCCGACCTGGAGTGCGTACTCGAGAAACAGGACAAAGAGGAGAACGCAACGAGCGCGCACAAGTACCAAAAACACAGCGCGTTCAGCATCGGTTATTACGCGAGCTGCGAGCACATAGACATCGGATACAGATCTCACAGAGGTGAGAACTGTGTGCAGTGGTTTGTAAACGAACTGCACGATCTCGCGAAACGTGCAAAGACCTTGTTCGCGACAAATGTACCCATGGCGAATCTCACACCGGTGGAGCTCGAGCGGTTTAGGAACGCCGAGTGTTGTCACGTCTGCGAACGACCTTTCGAGCGAGATGACACGAGAGTGCGCGATCACTGTCATCTGACGGGACGCTTCAGAGGACCCGCGCACTCCGCGTGCAATCTGACAAACAGGTCTACGATGTTCCCGTTGTGTTCCACAACTTATCGGGATACGACGCGCATTTTATTATCAAGGATGTGGCCAACGCTTTCGAGGGTGAGATCAACGTGCTGCCCGTGACAAAAGAGACCTACATATCGTTCGCGAAACATGTGAGCAGTACT
>NW_018025300.1:2052-3469 GCF_002006095.1 Pseudomyrmex gracilis
GTTCGAGCTATTGACAGACATCGACATGGTGATGTTTGTGGAACGCGGCATACGCGGTGGTTTGAGTCAATGTTCGAACAGATACGCCCGCGCCAACAACAGGTACGCGCAATCGTACGATCCATCCGAACCGACGTCGTATCTGATGTACTACGATGTTAACAATCTCTACGGATGGGCGATGTGTCAACCGCTTCCATATGGTAACTTTGCGTGGGTGGAGAACGCAGACGAGTTCGATGTAACAACGGTCGCCGCGGACAGCGACGTTGGCTACATACTCGAGGTNGATCTGACGTATCCGAAAGAACTGCACGATGCGCACAGAGACCTACCTTTTTGTCCAACACGTGAGGAGCCGCCTGGTAAACATGGAAAGAATCACATCAAATTGCTCGCTACTGTGTTCAACAAGAAGCGATACGTAATTCACTACCTGAACCTGCAGCAGTGTCTGCGATACGGGCTTCGTCTGACGCGAATACATCGAGTACTGCTGTTCTCGCAATCGCCCTGGCTGCGCGGATACATCGAACTGAATACCCGATTTCGCGCGAAAGCCACCAACGAGTTTGCTAAAAATCTTTACAAACTCATGAACAACGCGGTGTTTGGCAAAACTATGGAAAACGTGCGCAAGTACACCGACGTACNACTCGTTACAAAATGGGAAGGACGATGCGGTGCGGAAGCGCTCATTGCAAAACCAAACTTCCACAGCCGCAGCGTGTTCGCTGAAGATTTAGTGGCCATAGAACTGCGTCGTCTGGAAGTGTTATTCAACAAACCGTTGTACGTCGGCATGTGCATACTCGACATATCAAAGACTTGTCTATACGAATTCCATTACGACTACATGGCACCGTTGTACGGTTACGACTGCAAGATCCTCTACACCGATACCGATAGTTTAATATACTACATAAAGTGCGAGGATGTGTACGAGGATATGAAGCGCGATATCGCTCGTTTTGATACGAGCGACTATTCATCGGACAATTCATACAACATGCCTCGCGCAAACAAGAAGGTACCAAGACTCATGAAGGATGAGAACAACGGTGCTGTTATGACTGAGTTTGTGGGTTTGCGCGCAAAGATGTACGCAACTCGAGTGGGCGACAGCAAGTGCACAAAGAAGGTGAAAGGTGTGAAGAGAAGCGTCGTTGCGAAAACGATCACATTCGACGACTACGTGCAATGTCTGCGGAACGCAACCGAACTGACGCGACAGCAGTCGTGCATACGATCGCGGTTGTACGAGGTGTTCACCATGTCGGAACGAAAGCTCGCTCTGAGCCCGCACGACGACAAGCGGTACATCATCCATGGATCGACCGACACCTTACCATGGGGTCACTACAAAATCCCTAACCTAGACTAAATTATGTTGTTGATATAATAATAATACACACAT
>NW_018025301.1:0-1254 GCF_002006095.1 Pseudomyrmex gracilis
AAGCAGGCCACAGCCCCCCTTGTTAGGAGGGAGGTAGACCACCTCCGCGCTGGCGCGCTGAGGGAAGTTGAGCCACGACTTGACCGGCCTCCTTATTTGCTTGTCCGCAACCTTGACGAGGCTCTTCTCCACTTTGGCACCCCGCAACAAGAAGTCGAGACGTGGCAAGATGTGAGTCGCCACCATCTCGACTCGCTGCCACAGGGCTAGCAGGGAGAGCTCCCTTCGTCCCACAAGAAACCCTTCTGTATTGAAGAAAGTTTCTTATGGCATATCGCCCAGTCCGTCAGACGATTGGCTACGACCGCGGCGAAGAGCTTGGGCGTCGTATCACCTATAGCGAGAGAGCGCCAATTTTTCAGATCATTCTAGTCGCCCTTTTTATAGACTAACACGGTGTTGGAGGTCTTCCAGGACGCGGAAACAACCTCCAGGCGCAAACAGATGTTAAATAACGCCGTGAGAAAGCGTGACCCAGNATCCGTTTCACGGAGGTCTTTGCAGGTCAACCCGTCGAACCCCGGCCCGGAGTTACTCACGCGCCAGATGCGACGTTCGACTTCTCGCTCCGTGAAGGGATCCGTGAGGAACGCCAGTTCACCATCCGTCAGAGGCTGGGCTGGTTCCACGGCGTTGGCACCACCTAGCGGCAAGCCGCCGCGGTATAGCTCGGCGAAGTACTCATGGACCCGATCTTTCTGCACTTTGCAGAATTCAGGGGGCCCATGGAGCACTTCCCGAACAGCCTTGCGACGGTTGCCCCTGTATAACGCCTGTATACGCGCCGCTTCGCGCACCCAGTTCGCGCGTCCTTCTCCCGATGTCCCTTGGCGATTTCCCTCCCTATTGGCGCCGTCTCGCTCACCAGGCGCATGTCCAGCTTTTCGACGCGGTCGCTTCGACTCCGCACGCACTGGACGATTTGCGGATACGCCGCGTCGATGCCTANCGTCCGTTGCATCCTTTCCGAAGTAATTCGCGACCTGCGTCGCGAAGTCCTTTAGGTCCGCACCCGTGGCGACGACCGACGCACGCCCGACCAGCGCGTCTTTTTCGGTTAGCCGCGCGCGCTTGCTCCGCCTCTCGGCGGGAACGGGACGCGGCGCGGGTCGCTGCGGAGATGGCTGGGGAGGCGCATTGTTGACGGGACCCCGCGGGCTCTGCGCATCGGCGGACGCACCGCTGCGAGGCGATCTCGATGTTTCCCGCTCAAAACGCCCGTGGTTTGTGGGATTTCTATTTACGAAGGAACGC
>NW_018025301.1:2189-3307 GCF_002006095.1 Pseudomyrmex gracilis
CCTCGTTGCAGGGTGCGGGCAACCAGACGGTCCGTCGCACCACCGGCGGTGACGGACGTCTCGCTGGCACGGGGAGGCTTGGTGTCCTGCGCTCCCCCAGCGGGAGACCCGTTGCCATAATGGGGTTCCCACACGTCGTTGTCGTCACCGTGGTGGTGGTGACGGTCGCGGGCAACGACGTCGTTGACACGTATTGTTGAAGTAATGCGGGAGGCACCGTCACTCTAATGTCCGAGATGATCCTCGGTGCCCCCGCTGCTGGTACTGGAGGAAGTAACGGAATGCTGAAAAAGGGTAGAATCACCCCCTTGCTGCTGGCTTCTTCCGTACGTAGCGACACGGCTGCTGATNGCCTTGTCGCCACGGGACTGCCGGACGATTTTCTTGCCGGCATAGCTGCAGAGCTTTTTGCGGGTGAGACCCTTGCGCTCTGCAACCCCCGTGACGACGACCCCCTGTCTCCGTCTCCGGGCCTCACTCGCCTNAGANACAGNGGGTACTTCCTCCTNGTCGCCTCGGAGCTCTTCTCGACCGGGGCGTTTAGGACCGTNCGCTTTTCCAGCGATGGTCTCAGGCCCCCGCTGGTGGTCTGCGGTGGTGAATTTGTTGCGGACGGCCTTCTTCTTGTAACGCCTTCCGCTGACGTCCTCGATGTCCCCTCCTTCGGGGAGCGGGGGTGCGCACGCACCGGTCTGGCAGCTCCGGAATTCCTATTGGGCGCGCCGTGCGCCTGCCGCATTCCTACGGATTCCTGGGATGACTGGNTGGCGGCGGGCGATCTTGAAATTCTTGAANTTCCTNTCTTGAAGCTACCTGCTGACGATGGTGATGGAGGAGGTGGGCGGCGCGCGAGCGACAAGGTTCCGGCTCTCTTAATGTAATTGCTGCTACCCCCATTAGAGGGGGTAGATAAATCCGCGACCGATTCTCTTCTTGCGGCAACGGTCCTCCTTGTCGACGCCCTTTTTGGGAAGGCTCCTTTAGATGGCCCCGGCTAGGACACCGTCCCCGCAGCCGTCGCTCTCGGCGTCTTCATGGTGGAAATGGCCGCCTGTCCTGCCGTGACGGCTGCGTAAGTGGGGGAAGGTCCTGCTGCTGATGATGTTGACGGCGGCGTT
>NW_018025302.1:0-3617 GCF_002006095.1 Pseudomyrmex gracilis
CACCACTTCAGTGTTTTCGGTGCTGGCCGGCTTGAGCCTTGCGACGAAAGACCGGTGACGCGATAGACAGCGCGATTGCCCGTCTCACTTTAAAAGAAGGACGGAATAACTTAACCACTGAGGGCGCCACTTTCCGGGCAGAGACCCCAGTGCGGACTTCGGGTCTTACTCCAGGACCCTCTTAAGAGCATGAGTCGGGCGCGCTACCGTTGCGCTACGCTGACTTCGATATAATGGTCTACAAATTTTGCTTATAAGCCGCTTAGAAATTTTTGTCCTCGATTTTTTCGAAAACGTTTGAGTAGTGGGTCTTATTGTTTTGCTCAATAACGGTTCATAGTAAGGTCTATCTACAAAAACAATTTTACTGAAATCGGTGAGGTCATCACCGTAAGGTCCCCTTGTAATATAGCCTCTTACCTCCTTTCTTAATCAGAGAAGATATCCGCGATCCTGAATCGTTCTGGATGACTTCTGATAGACATCCGCGATCCTGAATCGCTCTGGATAGCCTTTCACCTCTTCTATAAATCATGGAAACAAACAAAACCCGCTTATCTCCAAATATCAGTCGTAGAATCATGACACATTTAAATTTATTCCTATTATTAAATCTATCGGAACCTAAGAAATGAAACCGAAGTTGTCAACTGACATAAGGAAATACATTTCTAAGATGATCTAAGTTGCATAAACATGGGTTAAAGAGGCTGACTGCACTAAACAACTACCATTCCCCTTCTCTCTCACACTTGCACCCTAGCTTATAGATTACTTTGTACGAAACGATTATGCGCTCCGTCATTGTATTAGTTTCAACACACCTGTCTGTTAGTAATTTGCTAAGATTTGTTTTTTTTAATAAATATAACTACTTTATAATGTAGAATCAAACTAAAGAGTTATTCTTTGTTATCCTTCTCTCCGTACAACCCACTCTCACTTCCTCGTTAAAATCGCTAGGTTCCGTCCTTGGTAAATGAGACTTGCGTCTAGATCTAAAAAGGGGCCAACGAGCGAATGTTCGCTAGACGGAGTAAGATCGGCGTACGCCGTTGATCTGTCGACGAATATAAACAAATTCTCTCGACTCTCACAGCGGGACTTTCGTGTCCACTGTAAAGAGAGATATGGAAAACGACGCGTTTACTGTTGCGCTTTACCACAGCCCGACCGTACCCATGGGCCAGAACGTAACAATATATTCTCTGCTATAATTTAGTTTTTTATAAGAGAGTTTTTTTATTAAAGCAAAGAATATTTGGCATTATTCTGTTTTAAATTTCGGGACTTTAGTGAAATTCATAATGATTAAAATTCAGGATAAATCTGTATAAAGTTCTCACAAAAAAAGAAAAAAATGTACATGAGCGACAAATTTTGCGAATACAGAATATATTCTACGCATCAAACACAAATGTTTAAAATTTAAACAGAATCTAAGATAAGAACGTTATATCGTAGATTTAGCATTATATTTATACTATTACAATAGCTTTATTATTTTGTATTAAAATGTGGACTATAATTTAGAAAACCAAACTAAATTATAGAATAATGTAGAAGAAACGCAATATTAACAATATTAATTACATGATGACAACAAATATTAATTACAATTTAACAAATATTATTGCATATAACAAAAACTAATATATTATAAAAAAATAAATAATAAATATACTAAAAAGACAAAAATATTTTTTGTATAATTTTTGTATAAAAAATTTTTAGACTTGCAAGGAATCCACATTACATCACAAAACATTGTACTTTGAATCAAACATGCAACTCAAAACAGTAGGCATAAAAAAATGTATGACACTTTGCATGAAGTGTGGTTTGTGATTTGTCACATGTGTTTTAATTACGTTTGCATGTTTGTTAAACTAACATCCTAACTTTTAAAGTTTATTCAGACAGATAAACACCAATAAGCGTATATATAAGGAAATGAATTGGTTTATAAAAAAATGCATAAGAAAATACACTAATCCGATATCTTTTGCATAAGCTTATTCAGTTATAAAAGTTTGTCTAGATAAACTCTTAATTGTCTAAATTATAAAAACACATATTGTTCTTAGAATTTTCTTCTTTTAATATTTATAAGTATGAACGCGAAAATATTTTTGCAAGCTTTAATTTTTTTAATTTTATCTCTTAGAATTTGTATAATAATTAATTTTTTTCTCAAATATATTTCTTATTTGTTTCTCTTTTTAAAAGTTTTCTTTTATCAAGTAAACACATTTTATTATTTAATACTAATACTTATATAAATATATATTGAACTAATAGGCAAAACATCCATATAAATTAAAAGAAGTAAAAGAAGTAAAAGCAGAATTGGCAACTAAAAGACGTAACAAAAATAATAAAAAAAAAGTTAAAAAAAGACAATACAGTTTAGAAAGATAAAGGATTCTGGAAGTGCTGTAGATACTCAGAAAATGATAGATGATGTTATCTACGTTTGTCAACTACGTTTTGTTATTGAAGATGTTCAGCCTCTGTCAATTGTAAACAGTCCAGCATTTATCAATTTAGTTAGAACTGGAATGTCTTTGTCTATTCAAAGAGTGTGTAGAAAAACTTTAAGAACAAAACTTGATCAAATATATCTTGAAATGAAAACAGCTCTTGAAAACAAATAGGCTCAAATTGAAATAGTTGCAACTATATATACAGCGGATCTGTGGAGCAAAGCGAAAAAGTTATTCAAACTTTTTTGTTAATATTTTTGTTTTTTATGTATTAAATATGTTTCTTATCTTTTAACATTTTGTTAATGTTAGAAAAGAATATAAATGTTTTTGTTTTTTAGAAGTTTTTTAGGAATAACAGTCCATTGGATTAATCCCGAAAATTTAAGTAGAAAATCAGCTGCACTGGCTTGCTGCAGAATGAAAGGAAAACATACATATGATACTTTAGCTAAAGCAATTCATTCAGTATTTTTACAGTATCATATTCAAAATAAGATATGTTGCATGACAACCGGATCAAATTTTGTTAAGGTTTTTCGGTACTTTAAAGTTATATATTGGGAGTACAAATTAGTTCGGTCCGTGTTTTTGTGTTCAAAAATGCATTTATTTTTAAACAAAATAAATGAACAGATTAATTAAAGTATTGTCCATCGCTGGCTATTACTTTTTCCCATCTCTCAGGTAATTTTCGAATTCCATCTCGAAAAAATGACACGTCTTTGGAGGTGATCCAAGTTTGGAGTCAATTTTCGATTTCTGCGAAAGAAGTGAACCGGTGACCTGTCAAATCGTGCTGCATCCTTCGCAACAACCAGTAATCAGAAGGAGCAATGAAGAATACGGCATGTGCGGTAAAACATCCCATTTGAGCGTTTATAAATATTTTTGTACGACTTTTGTGACATGAGGCCAAGCGTTGTCATGAAGAAGAATAACTTTCATGTCTTTGCTCGTATTCCGGCCGTTTTATATATATATATATATATATATATATATAAAATCGAATTGAACTCTCCTCCGTTGTATTATGTGTGTATCAAATAATTCGATAGGTTTTAAAATACTAAAAGACGCTTACTCAATGCCAGAATATCTTACAAAGTCCACGTCACTTACAAACTACCA
>NW_018025303.1:0-3611 GCF_002006095.1 Pseudomyrmex gracilis
TTTGTAAGACTAAAACACTAAAATCATGAAAAAAAATTTAACTTTTAACTTGTTAATTATTTTTTTTATTAACTTAATTTTTAATCAATTAATTTAATTATGAATTAACTTATATCTTAACTAAATAAAATTTTTAGGACCTTTAACTGTAACTTAACTTAAATAAAAAAAAATTTAACTTACCCAACCTTGGTATTTGTACATTATAAATCCTTTAATTACAACTAGAAAACTCTAATTTTATCGAAAGTTTATGTGCAAGTAATGCATAATGGGTTGTACATGGTAGAATTGTTTGTTGGCAGAAAATCTGTTTAAAAAGGTGAAACTAACTCGCAAAATTTAAATGTTTTTCTATAGTTTGACTACAATTTTGTCTGGGAAGTTTTGTTACAGGAAGATGATAGAGCATTGAAAATGAAACATTTTTTTTAGAAAAATGTTTAGCTCTATCTTGTACTATTACAAAGGTATATTTATAAAACCGTTTATAAAAAAATTGACATTTATAAAAGAAGTATTGAAACTGAACATTGAGTTCATTTCGTATAATAACATGTTGCTAAGGAACAAATAATTTATTATATTCTGTACATGTACTCACAAAGTTTCATTAAAAATAAAAGAGTTTTGTAATGTTTCTGTTTTTACATGTTATAAAAAATTTTTATTTTTAATGAAACTTAGAGCATAATATATTGTGTATGCAGTAATTTCTTTGTTAATGCTCTAATTTTCTGTGTATTTTTGTATTTATAAATGTAACTTTGTAATGAGATAGGTAAAATCAGATAGGTAAAGCAAAATTGTTCCTATAAAAAATGTTTAGTTTTCAATACCCAATATTCAGTATTCCAATATTTAGTATTCTATCACTTCTAGTAAAAAAGATTCTCAAGCAAACTTGTATTAAAACTACGAAAAATGCTAAACTTTGAAAGTTAGTTTCACTCCTTAAAAGAAACTTTCTATAAAAAAAAATTATTTCATATACAACCCATTATGCTAAGATAAAAATTAAATTCAGATCTAATCTTGTTATTTGTATTTTTGGCCGTACAGCGGTAACGGCGTAATCTGTGATTGTGACTGTTCGCTGCAGCCAACCAGCTCGTAGAAAATTTATCGAAAACATGCACAAAGCGGCTAGCAAAGTTCTTGTGCTCAAGCCGGGAGTGTTCCGAAGCAGAGACTCTCCGGCCGCCGCGTAAATTACCGTTCTTGGAAGTTTTTTTCTTCTGTTCGGTTTATATTTATTTAGTTCTAATTGTATTAACAAAATTGTATTAACAAAATTGTATTAACAAAAGTGTTGCATTTTGACACTTAATTCAAAGTGATCTGTTTGTGTTTCTTGTGTCACACAATCCTCTCCATAATGTTGATTTTATGGGAAAATGAGTATTACTTATCAATACTCGCCACGCTCACGGATATTCCTTACAATGCTTTACATGCGTACAGACTTCTATTTAAATCAGAATTTTCTAGGTTATAGATGGATTTCTTTGTGCAAAATGTACAAATACTTATTGGAGCTCTACTGTGTTTTGTACAATATTTAAAATCAGAAAAACAGTTTGCAAATTCAAAACTGTAAAGTTTTGACATTTTTCAACTTTTTATATTAAATTACTTTTTTCCTAATACTTTCTGTTGCAAAAAGTATTACCAAAATTTGTTCAGATTTATTTTTGTATATGATAAAGTTTTAATACACGTACAAAATTTTATAGAGATTAATAAAAAAGATATCGAAGAAAGCATTTCATGGTTGGCAACAAATCAAGCTCCATGGAATGTGGTATTAGACCACTGGAAAAAGACGGCAACTTTGCGAAAGAAAGAATTAAAAGAAATAGGAGACAAAAATTTAGCAAATATGTTTGAAACATGAAAGCTCTATAGCCATCCTGTTGGATTTGAGTAATTGATATAGATTTTCGCCACATGAATTTATTGAGCATTACTTTAAATAACCATATTTGGAGAATGTTGGATTTTAGTTATTTGATATAGATTTTTGTCACATGAATTTATCGAGTATTACTTTAAATAACCATATTTGGAACAAGTTTTATAAACTTTTAAATAAACATTCATGCATTCATTTACGGGATGAAACCGCCAATAGGCTTGTTAAAAAATTGAAGTCTGACGAAGGTATTTCTTCTAGAAGGTAAATCAAATACTACTCTAATATAATATTAAAACTTTATCATTAATTATATAATTATAACTAAGTAACTCAACTTTAATTTTTCAATATATGTTATAGACTCAATAGTAATCATTAATATTTTTTTACTGGGTCATCTATATCCACCACGACAAATGAAAAAAATAAGTAATAAAATAATAAAGTCATTGATCGGAATAGCTAAAGACAGCATGATAAAAGTAGCAAATGTTAGTATACATTCTACTATAATACAATATCAAATTTGATATATATTTATAACAATTTTAATTCTTTAATATCTAGACGGACTTTTTTGTTCACTTTAAAGTTGTCAAAATTTGCTTACCTGCTTAATATTCTTTATCTTTAATAACTTCTTTCAGCAGAAGTGTGTATTTTCATTTCAGTTAATGTAGCTTTAAATGTTTTGAGACAAGAAACTTTTGAGGATTATTATTTTTTGCTATTATTAGGTATTTTATAGGTAATATCAATATTTTTACTTCTAGGATAACAAGATACAACATACATATCAATCTCAGAAGTGTCGTATGACAATTTAAGAGACTGGATAGTAAAAAGTTAATTCTCTGTATATCCGCAGAATTATGCAAAGTGAACAAAATTACTTAATCCAAATCATATTTTTTCCAGATCAATTTACTTAATTCAAGAAGATTTTTAGAAAACAGTTAAATAGAAAGAACAAGATTACGTTATCCAATCTATCTATCTATATCTATAATGCTGTATGCTTTCGTCTATCGTACATTGCGTTCGCTTTGTCGTACACAAAATTGTTTGGATAGCGCAATCTCGTCCTCTCTGAAGGCTTTCAGACTAAGAACGGGCTAAGACTAGGTTAAGCCTATGGTTTTAAACAAAATTCCCTAATCGGCCAGAGCTCGGCCGGGGTTGAGACTTCCATGTAAAATCATAGACTTGGTCCGATCTTGGCCCAGTAGTTACAATGGCTTTAATTACTTGTCTTTTGAAAAATATATATTAAACAATTACAATACAATAACCACTCCGTACATTATCCATAATTTATTTATTGTACAAATCTATTATTATTCAATATTTATTTACGAATTATTAATAGATTCCTGGTGACTTAACAAGAATCAGAGAAGAAGTTAAATCAAGGGCAAAACAACTGAAAATAAGCGTCCAGCCTTTTTTGATACTTATTTGCACCTTGGAAGATATTCAAAATGTTTATGTTTGTATTGATGACGTACTGTACAAGGCCAATGGAGTGCTGCACGGACTGGATATATGTTTCAAGTCATTCTACGTATTCAATCTCGAATATCCTATGGCAAGTGAGCACATATGGTTATTATGACAAAAAAGAATATATTGGATTAATTTTCTTACTGATCCACAACCTGCATCGATACAAGCTATATTAAAACGACTGAAC
>NW_018025304.1:0-3608 GCF_002006095.1 Pseudomyrmex gracilis
TGTCGAATCGTACGGTGTCGAATAATTTCGTGTCGAATAAATCTGTGTCGAATCGAGCGGTGTCGAATCGTACTGTGGTCAATAAAGTATCACCCACAATTTTCTGCTCCGTAATCGTCGTCGGCGTTGGATTTCTTTGTGCTGAAAAAAATATATGGAATTATAGATGTAGAACAAAAAGAACATATAAATCACATATCTTACATGCTAAGTTTATAAAAAACTATATAATACCGAGAATTGTACTTACATTTCGACATGCTCACTCTCCTTCAACGGACTACAGACAAATGAGCGATACCAACCGTTGGTTCACAGACTTTGTAAACAAAACTCGCGATTTGCTAAACAATGTCAGAGGAGAACGCGCGGGCAAGGGAAATCATTCTCTTACTGCTGTCTCCTACTATTGCGTGCGTTTATCCTTCGGTCTCCGTCAGCGGGATCTCCGGCCCAAAAGTACTTCTTTCAATTTATCGCGCAATGCCATGATACCGTTTACTATATTAGCGCGTCTACGCCCGAGAAAAAATGGAAAAATGTAATTATTTAGGATTATATGTGGATCAGATATAATTTTGTAATCGTATAAGCTTTTAAACAAATCGAATATGATTTTATATTAGTTGGATATGATTTTATACGATCATATAAAATCAGATCCAAAATTTCACACAATCTGATTTTATATGATCACATATAAATACATGAAATTATGTATCATACTATATGATTTGTAATATTTATATGTGATCATATAAAATCAGATCGCGTCAAATTTTGAATTTGATTTTATACGATCACATAAAATCATATCCAAATATGATCCTTATACAGAGTGTCCGACAATTACTTTAACATCTCTAGTAGGCAGATAAAAGAAGTAAAACTAAGAAGGGAACCTCGCGAAGTGGAAAATTCTGATTTTGATGAAACTTTGCACACATGTAGAGAAGGTCAATAGATGAATGTTGACGTATTCCGTTGCGGCCCAAAAACGATTTTAAGGGATGAAGTCACCACTTATACATATACCGACTTTTTACTTTTTTCAATTTATCTCGACAATTAGAGAAGATATAAAAAAATGTTTCATACAAAAGTTTCATTAAAAAATGTCCTCTATTTAATTATAGTAACATATTGAAAAAGAAATTATTTTAAACAAAAAATGTTTTCATAAATGTATAAAAAAACATTTTTTTGAACAATGTTATTAATGTAAATAAATAGAAGTAATCTTACCATAAAACTTTTGTAAAACATTTTTTAATATTCTTAGTAGTTTTCGAGATACATCGAGAAAATCGCAAAGCCGCTTTATATGAGGAGTGGTTTTGCTCTAGAAAGAATCGATTTTAGTTCGCTACTGAAAATTTCTACATCTATTTGTCCAATAATTTATTTATTTACACATGTATACACAATTTTATCGCAAGAATATGTCTATATATAATCGCACATTAATACAATTTTAAAATAATTTGTTTTCAAAATTTATTTTTATCATCTCTTGTATAAAAAACTATCTATAGCAATATATTTTATTATAAAGGTATTTGTTTCAACAAAGAAGCTTTTATTCTCTAAATATTTCTATGTTGCAGTGCAACGTGACTTGAGAAATCATTGAGAATATTTATATTACATTTGTAATATCGCTTATTATAGTGTTGCGGGATACATGCTGCGTAAGCCCGCTCACGTGGTTGGTGATTGTGGGGGAACGTATAATTGAAGGCAAAAATGGTTTGTCAATCTCACAGAAAATGACATTCCGAACACGGTGCGCGATCTTCTCTCTTTGGGTGAGAAGTTCAGCTTGCCTTCTCAGTGTCTTAAGAGACAGATGTCTCTTGAGATTATCCAAGATGTCGAAAATAACATCAGAAAATCTGACCAATCTTTGAAACCTCATGTACGTTTGCTCACTTCCTCTTCGCTTGGGCGTTTTGTTGATGATCATCTTATTTTAGATAATACTAAGAGAGATATTATTAACAGTGTCAAGTTTACTAGAAATTTCATTAAAAAACATCCGAACATCCTTTTCACAAGAGCGGACAAGGGCAATGTCACCGTGGCCTTAAATAGAGACGATTACATTTCTAAACTGGAACTCTTGGTGAAAGACAGCAATTCTTATGCCATAGCTAATATCAAAAATCATGCAAAGAAAACTGAGAGCAACCTTAATGATTGCTTGAAGGGTTGGAAACGTGCAAATTATATAAGTTCAAGCGCTTATTATTCATTAATATGTAATGACAAACTGTTACCTAGAGCCTATGGGCTCCCAAAAATCCATAAACAAGATGTTTCTCTTAAGATTATAGTTTCTTGTACCAACACTACACTGTTTTCGTTTGCTTCCTTTTTGCATGGCATATTGGACAAATATTTACCTAAACCTCGGAGTTTCATACAGAACAGCTTTGATTTGTTCAGAAGTTTGTCGGGCAAGCGTACTAAAAAATCGTATGTTTTGCTGTCCCTTGATGTCGTCTCGCTGTTCACTAATATTTCTTTGGATTTAGTATTTGAAAGTGTGAGAAAGAGGTGGGATTATATTAAGGACCATATTAGTATACCACTCGATTCTTTCATTAAAGGTTTAGAGTTGGTTTTATCGTCAACATATTTCACTTTTAATGGTACTATTTATCATCAAACATATGGCACTCCTAAGGGTCTCCTTTCTCTCCGATCATGGCAGATATCGTTTTGCAAGATCTTGAGGAAGATTGCCTCAAAATTTTGAATTTAGATTTACTTTTTTATCATCGGTATGTTGACGATATTCTTATGGTCGCTCCGAGAGATAGTGTCGATGTTGTTCTCCGAACTTTCACTACGTATCATTTTCGCCTGAATTTTACGATTGAATTGAAGGAAGATAGATCAATTAATTTCTTTGATTCCTTGATCTCGGTTGTTGATGATACACTAACGCTAAATTGGTATCAAAAGCCCACCTTTTCTGGACGTTGTCTCAACTACTTCTCACAACCCTCAACAACAAAAAATTGGAATTATTTTAAATATCACTGACAGAGCAATTCTTCTCTCTCATTCAAATTATCAAACGGATAATCTGATTAAGGCTATGCAGATTTTGCTATCTAACGATTATTCTTTGAATCTGATTTTTAAAACGGTTAATAGACGTTTACATCAATTATTTAGTAATAAATTTAATTTGTTGAGCGGCAGGATGGTTTCTGGTAAAAAAAAATATGCAGAAGGGCCGATACAGAGAAAAATACTGGTTGTTAATGTATGAACCGGAATCTTTATTTAAAAATGCCAAACGTTTCGAGTCTTGGTTTGAGTCATCTTCAGTGGCATACAAAAATCTACATAAGTAAATTAAAATATAAAAACATTGAACAAAAATCGAAGAAGTGGTACAAAAAGGTGCAAAGTAATAATTAAAACTCACCATAAAGAAANAGATAAGCAGTACATCACGTTGTAATAAGAAAGAGACTTTAAATAATTAGTTGATATTTGTCACAATGTTTCGAAAACCAAAAATGTACTCTTTCCATGTCTCTGGTTAGTTAGTACACACAAAACATAAACTACACAACTGATGTACAGCCTTT
>NW_018025305.1:0-3603 GCF_002006095.1 Pseudomyrmex gracilis
TATATATATATATATATATATATATGTAGAATTATATATATTATATTAATTATATTATAATATTATATATATTATATAATATTATATAATATTCTGTGAGATTGAGGTACCATCTTTGACAGATCTTGTGATTATTGACGTTGCACTGGAAGATAGATCCCATAGCAGGAGTGATGCAACGAAGCTTCCTTCGATAGTTATTCCTCGGGTAGTCATTCTCTGACATCTCTCCGCGAGCGGTTGATATCGGTCGACGCTGTATTTTCGCCATTTAGATGCTGTAATCGATGATCACACTGTACAGATCGTGTTTTTAATTCCATGAGGTTAATTGTGTTTCTATTCAGTTTCTATTACACTTATATATATATATCTATTCAGTTTCTATTACACTTATATATATATATAATTCTGTATATATATATATATATATATATATATATATAATTTAAATTTTTTTTTTAAACATTATTTTTATTATTTTTTTTTTTAATATACTTTACTTTCAACTTTAATAGTAAACTTAATAGTAAATTCTCAAGAAGAGGACGAAAGAAAAAGGAAGGGGTTTTGGCGGTCGCCTTATCTTTTCTCTTTTTTATAAATTATAAGGCACGATAATAATAACTCCGCGAGAAATAACTTCAAAGCGTTGCTAAAAGAAGGGCACCTCTCTTCACGAGTGGCAAATATTGCGTACCTCAATATTTGCCTAACGGGGGGGGTGTTACGTCCTGCGACTCTACGGTTCCCTTCTTTATGCAACGCAGTATGATGAACACTCGGTAGAAACAAATTTTATCTTAAACAAAAACGCAGAGATAAAACGCAGACTAAACAGAAAACTCCCGGATAGAGAACAGGAGATCGATCTGAGAAAACACGCGACAGTAAAAATTGAGTGAACACAGAACGAAACCGCGCTCTCTAACCTAACGAAATAAAACGATAAATCCGGGAAACGAAAATCCAAGCTCCGCGGCCGAACAAATGCCGGACACATGCGATAACAATTCACATGTGCCAAGAACGACTAGGCAAAATTAATAAATCTTCTTATCTCCGGAAGAGAAGTTTTCAAAGGCTGGGAAAGCTCGAGACCCACTAATAAACAATTCTGCCAGACAAAAATTATCTCAATAGTTTAAACACCAGCTGCAAAGCGCAGGAGACGCTGTCGCACAGATGGTGTCTACTTTAATAGACTTTAAACAAATTAAAAATCACCACCGGTTTTGGTGGAAGCGGGCGAACCGATCAAGCGCTTTGATTGGAAGCCCCGTGGCTACCAAAAAGCGCATATAAAGCGACACTCCCGCGAACAGAGGCAGAAAGAATCTGGAGTGTGTCGGGAAAAATCTAAAAAATCGCTACCGAGTTCCACTGCGATTGTAACAAGTGCGTGCGGATGCAAAGTGCGAGTCAACCGCCAAACTTGAAGACCATTCAGGCTCGACGGCCGGTTGCTGCGACCGAGGAACCACCTTTGAGCTCAACCACAGCACAGGTCTCCCCACCGATCGAAACCGCTGAGTCACAAATAAATAGTAAGTGGTAGATTGAGTTATCAATTCAAGACCTCCCACCTACACAAGAAAAAGAAGATAATAAGATAATAGAAATAACAAAAAGGAAGAAGAGAGAGAGAGAGAAACCTCACGTCGAATTTAAATTCAGAGATCGCCTGTAGGTTTGCTCTTAGAAAACTGGGCATTTTTCTTATTAAAATCATTCATTTAAGTGAACAATAAAGGAATTTCCCGCGCTACGATAAGGACTCGCCGCATTCAGCGTAACCAGGCCCTGCAACGTGCCGCCCTCGCGCTACACCGAGCGGAGTCGAACAGGTCTCTACGACCCGGCCCTTCTCCGACCCGCGCTACGGTTAGGGAACCGGCGACTCAAGCCGAGACTACGCCACACACACACACACGCACACACAAACAAATTTGAATCATTGTCCTACTACACACACACAGAAAACTCGGACCACGAAAGCGACGCCGATTCGTGGTACGAGCCTCTTTCGTACTCTCCTGTATTCCTCAAAGATGATCTCCGTGTCCTCTTTGAAAACCCTCTCCCTCTCCGAAACTTGACTCCTACTCCTCCTCCCGATTCCGACTCGGAAGTAGAGGTAATCTTTGAACGCCTCACTCCTTCCCCTTCCTCCTCTTGGTCAGACACCCCTACATCTTCCCCTGTCAACCTTCCAATTAATTTCCTGCCACACTTTCTTCGCTATCCACGGTCATACTTACCAATATCCCCCGGCAGATTAACCATAGACCTTAATTGTATAACACCCGAAGAACTTGACAGAATGATACCCAATCTCCTCTTTTTTGAAATAGTTTTTGTTATCCTGCCATACTCCCGTGCCCATTTTTATGTTCCCGGAGCCCTCTTCCACCTATACTATTCTCTTACCCGTTAACCTTCAATTTTTCCTAAAATAAATTCAAGTCACGGATCGGCTACCCACACACACACAACCATAACAGTATTACACATGTAAATTCCACCGGGGGCCCTCAATACTCACATACACATCCACGCACACACAACACGTCCCCGCCGGCCTCCGAGTGATGACCCGCCGCTATTGTAAAACTCGCGTTACACTTAACACCTCATCACCTTTTGTAACAAAAAACTAATTCGACCAATATTGTAATTATAAATGAGAAATAAAACATAAATATTTTAGCATGAAACAAAATAAATTGTGTAGCAACTAATTCGTTAATTAAGACTTGACCTCGTACATTTTCCCGTCCCTACGATCGCACGATCTCGTCCCTAGTCCTTGTAGCGACCGCTCCAGAATTTAAAAAGAGACTACCGAGCGAGAATACACAGGACGGAGTAATATCGGCACGCGCCGTTGACCCGTCCGTGAGTATAAACAACTCGCTCGACTCGCACACAGATAGATTTCCGCATCTCTTGTGTCGAGCATCTAAAACAAAAGTCCAGCTGTCCAGCTGTTGCGTACCACCATACCCCGACCGTATCCATGAGCCAGGACGTAACAAGCGAAATGCCGCGAAACTCAGCAAAAGCAAAACTGTTGGAAACTGTTATGGCTGATATCAAGTGATGCACTTCTAGACAAGGTAGAGGCAGAGAAAGAAATCGATTGTGCTGCCGCCTGCCACGAGGACCACCGAAGTAAAGCTCCGTCGCCACTCAAAGTAACTTAGTTTGTCCCCCCTGATACTTTGGCATCGTGTAGAAAAAGATAGAGCAGCCCGGCCAGCCTAGTATTGCCAGATCGAGGGAAATTTCCCATATTGTGGGAAATTTCAACCACTTAAAACCAAAAGGAAAAATAGGAAGTTTTTTTTTCAAAAAACACTTAAAAATGGGAAATTTTACATTGTCAAGGCCTTAAGATTGTAACGGCCATAAAAGTCGTACCGTGGCTGATAGTCATAAACAACCCATACAGCACAGAACATTCCGGTTATGTTGCTATAATGTTACATCATTGCAAAGTGCAATGTAATGTAACAACAATATTACAAAAACACTGCAATTGCAATAAAACAATAATAATATTGCAGCAATGTTTCCAAAATAATGTAATGTAACAGCAAT
>NW_018025306.1:0-1166 GCF_002006095.1 Pseudomyrmex gracilis
GACAACATACCGTATCTACTGTACGTGAGCTCCTTTTCCTATCTCTTTCCGTTCGCGACTTATTCAAAGTAAAATATCTAGAATCTTAGATTTCTTCAATTGTCTTCCCAACGGTAAGAGATAGAGACGTATAACATACTTCGTTGGAAAAGTGACAACATAACGCATCTACTGTACTGTAGCTACTTTTTCTATCTCTTCCCGTTCGCGACTTATTCGTCATAAAATAGCTAAAATCTTAGATTTCTTCAGGTTTTTTCGCAATGGTAAAAGATAGTGACAAATAACATATTGCGCTGGAAAAGTAACAACATAACGCGACTACTGTACTTGATCTCCTTTTTCTATCTTTTTCCGTTCGCGACTTATTCGTAGTACAATATCTAGAATCTTAGAGTTCTTAAATTTTTTTTGCAACGGTAAGAGATAGAGACAAATAACACATTTCGGTGGAAAAGTGACAACATAACGCGACTACTGCACTTGAGCTCCTTTTTCTATCTCTTGCCCTTCGCGACTTATTCTTAGTAAAATATCTAGAATCGAAGATTTGGTAATTTTTCCTCGCAACGGTAAGAGATAGAGACAAATAACTACTGCGTTGGAAAAGTGGCAACATAACGTATCTACTGTACTTGAGCTTTTTTTCCTATCTTTTCCCGTTCGCGACTTATTCGTAGTAAAATATCTAGAATCTTAGATTTCTTCAATTGTTTTCGCAACGATAAGAGATAGAGACAAATAACACATTGCGGTGGAAAAGTGACAACTTAACGCGATTACTGCACTTGAGCTCCTTTTTCTATTTTTTGCCGTTTGCGACTTATTCGTAGTAAAATATCTAGAATCTTAGATTTCTTAAAGTTTCTTTGCAACGGTAAGAGATAGAGACAAATAGCATACTGCGTTGGAAAAGTGACAACATAACGTATCAACTGTACTTGAGCTACTTTTTCTATCTCTTCCCGTTGGCGACTTATTTGTAGTTAAATATCTAGAATCTTATATTTCTTCAATTGTCTTCGCAACGGTAAGAGATAGAGACGTATAACATACTGTGTTGGAAAAGTGACAACATATTGCGACTACTGCACTTGAGTTCTTTTTTCTATCTCTTGCCGTGTGCGACTTATTCGTAGTAAAATATCTAGAATCTTAGATTTCTG
>NW_018025306.1:2151-3341 GCF_002006095.1 Pseudomyrmex gracilis
ATAATTCTTTTTGTGTTAATAGTATTAGTAATAATTCCGTAGTAGTGTCTTTTAAATTTCTCAATATTCTTGAATATTCTTTTCTCAGAACAAAACTTGCGCGTAAAGACTGCGGGCGCTGGCCTGAGCGAGCGAACAGAGATAAGGCACGCGCGGAGATAAGGCACGCCTCGCGACCGCGGGAACCGAGCGAGCGCAGGACCGTCGACCGCGTGGGACCGTTGAACGACGGACTCGTGGGACAGTGCTGCATCAGCACCTTTTGTAGGGTATATAAGCGGCCGGAGCGACCGGCACAGGCANAATCATTCGAGCATTCAGAGTAGAGTCATTCAGAGTCAGTCAGTCAGAGCGTTCAGTTCAGTTTAGTCAGTCAGTCAGTAGAAACTTAGAATATTTTCAGTCACTACGAACTTAGAATATTTTTGTAATACGGACTTAGAATATTTTTGTCACATTCGGACTTAGGAATAGCCTATCATGGTAAAAATTTTGTAATATAATTAAGCTTCTTTATTTTACAAACAAGTATTCCTTTCTTTTAAAAATATAACTGACTTGATCGCACGCTTATTCTGTGTATCTGTTCCCAGGAAACACTCCATCCAGATACTTTGGCCCGTCAAAGAAGACGTCGTATGCGTCGGAGAGGCAGAAAGTACCACCTGAGAAGTTTATTAAGGAGTTACTCACGCAACGGACAGTTTGACCCGTTAACATTGGAAACAACTAACAGACGTCCGACAAATACAGCAGACCATTCGGTTAAGTCCGCTCCGTGCATTATAACCAATGTAAAAGTGCTTAGAAATTATCGCGTCATTATTAGACTCGGGTAGAAACTAATAAACATCACTAAGCCAAAAGTGGTGTATCCAGCAACGATTCCGCCATCAGACTCGCGATTTAAGGTTTATATAGAGAAAAGACGAGAGGCGTTGTATTCGAAAAGGGGAAGTAATAATAAATAACTTTACTGTTCTTTAAAGTATTCGAGTTAGTAATTCCGCCGGTAACATACCTTGTAATAAACCAGTGGTCGGTAACCACACGGCAGTCGGTAACTGTCGGTAAATACACGGCAGTCGATAACTGTCGGTAACCACACGGCTGCCGGTAACTGTCGGTAACCACGCGACAGTCGCTATCAGAACATCGATTTATATTACAAGTATTGCGAGACAAACTCC
>NW_018025307.1:0-1476 GCF_002006095.1 Pseudomyrmex gracilis
CAGGCTCGCGTGATTTCAGCGTAGATAATGGCTACAAAATCTATGTACAATGAAGGTACTGTGAAATGCGGGTTTCATTGGTTGATTTTGACGATAAGGAAAGTTCATCCAATCATTGCCTATATATTTATGTACGTGCGCGACGATGCATGCGCAGATAGCAATTCAACAGTTCAGCATAGTGAAGGTTATATGGCGGTTGACGGCATAAAGCACACATTAAAAAAATACCATACCATACTATACCATATATATAATACTTTTATATTGCTAGTACGGTGCCGACCTGAAGCCCAAACGTTATGGTGCAGATAATATAGTAACCTCTCTTTCGCGCAAGGTCCAGCTGCTTTGTGCGCATGCGGTGAACATTCAAGCACGCTTGGGCATTTCTCTTTCTCGCGTTCTTTCTCTCACTTTCCAATGCTTTGTCTTGCTCGCACTCGCTTAGTAGACGCGCCTGCGCATAATGACGCTCGACTATCTATGCCCATATTTGAACTTTGTGCGTCTTTCTTTCTTGGGCCTCGTGCCTCTCATTGCGAAGATACGCGACTAGCAATATAGAAGTATTATATATATGTCCGCGATTCAGTGACGCGTTGTGTACCATACGATCGCCAAAAATCGCCTATTGAATGTAGTACAAATTTACGTCTCTCTAGCGCTGTGTGAAATTATATTAATCTTAGTTCACATTTTGTTTTATTTTACAGAACAAAATCAAGAATATTAAAATCATCAAGTTTTGCTACAAATGTCGATAAAACACTAAATATTGTAGAAACTACAATAAAAGAACTACAAAAAAAAAATTTGAATTTGGAAAATAAAGTAAAAGATCTACAAGAAACAAATTGGAATTTGAAAAATTCGAATGTAGAAAATAAAATAAAAGAAATACAAAAAACAAATTGGGATATGAAAAATGAATTAGAAAAAATAAAAGAAAGAAATCTGGATACAGAGCAAAGAGTNCTAAATTTGTTAAAAAAACTGTAATGCAAGTGAGGTTAGAAACTGGAAGAAATTCAAAAAAGACTTAGCACAAAATAATGTAAAAATAGAACAAATAAATGAAACCATGACAAAATTAAGAAAGTGGCGCAACGCTTTTGCGCATTCAAATCGCCTGATACCACTAGCTGTTAATGATAAAAAAAAATCAGATAGAGTAGCCCAGATAGCCAAATGATAGCAGTATGCCAGCAATATGCCACGCAGTGTTACGTGCCGGATAGCCACGTAATAAGATAAAAGAAATATGCAGGATACTTTCTGTGAGGTGCTTTATTGTTTAATATGTGAGAGGTGTTGCTCGTCTAAGCTGCGAACGAGAACTGACTTGTCTTAACTAAAAACGTGCGAGCTAGACCTTCGTTCGTAGGGCGTAACGTTTATCTTTTAGTGAGTCATAGGTTCATGCAACGGACGACGAAGGAATTTAGGGAGAGAGTTTGTAAGGAGAAGAAGTTT
>NW_018025307.1:1721-3589 GCF_002006095.1 Pseudomyrmex gracilis
AAATACAAAATCTAAAATATCTCAAGAGTTTTACTTAGTAGCCTAGAGTTTTAGCATCGTTTTATGCTTTTGACATTCGCATATCGTAACTTAAGTGTTAATATATTGTATACAGTAGTTCTTATACTAAAATTCATACAACGGTTACATTTAGGTAATACAGAAATATTTTCTTATATCTATTTTGCTAGCGTTTACATTTTCGTAAGTCGATAGTTACGGGAACGGGATCGTCGAGTGCCATTATTTCGGCTTTCTTCTCTTTTGGTACGTCGAGGAGATTCGTTGCCGGTAGGCACGCGTGTAAATGTAACTTCGCGATGTGTAGTTGTCNGATGTTCAGTGTGAGTAATGTTGTTATTAAAACAATTATTAAAATATTGGACGCAGCCGTCTTTAGGTATACAACACAATTTAAGAATATGAATAATCTTACTAAGTAGCGAACATTTTGCGGTTACGTAGATAATAAGCGCTATAATAGTATAGTTTATTTTGCCAAATAATGTTCCCCGGGGGGACAAGCTCCCCCGGGGTGGAATACAACAAAGAAATGTGAGGGCGGACTCAGCCACCTACGCTCGCGCGCAATTTTTTTTTTAAATAAAAATTGGCCGGGGACATAGCCCCCCCCGGCTAGGAGGCGCAGGAAAACTCCGCGAGAGGGGGCACATACTTACCCTCTCCAGTGAGGGGTAAGATGCACCCTCTCATCGCGGTTACGGTAATTGTAATAAAATATCGCCCCAGCTAGCCGGCTGGGGCGATACTTACAATGTGCGCATAATATTTTTATTATACATGTGTATAAGCTCCCGGGTCAACAAGCAGTGCCTAAACTAATATAAGGACCCGGGAGCTGCAGCGCGGCTGGTTTCCATAAAATTGGCTACTCTGTTGCATGCGTAACAACAAATGAGTAAAAAGTAAATCGCATGCATAATAAATAAGAAAAGAATGAATTGAATAAATTAACGCGACACTCACACTCGAATAAAATACAAAAGAATCGCACGCGACATACACACACGGATAAAAAACAATATAGAGATTCGCGACACTCACACTCGGGGGCCCGCATAAAATAATACATAAGTCAATAATAAGTCAAAAACAAAAACATAAAAGTCAAAAATAAAAAAAAAAAATAACAAAAAAATGTAGTCAAGTAAAATAAAAATAAAAAATAAAGAAAATACGTCAGGAAAATAAATAAAAAAAAAACAAAAATAAAAAATGACCCAAAAATAACTTACGCGACATTCACACTCGGAATAAATTAAACGCTACTAACATATAATAATAAATACTACAATAAAATTGGGAGAGGAGGACCCTACGCCTGGCGCCCGCGATGCGCCAGGATAACCATCTCAATGGGAGCTCTGAAACATTTACGTTGCTTTTCTTGATATCTTCGCATAATTTTTTAGTACTGAGATTAACGTTAGGAATAAAATCTTTATCAATGGTATCTACAATGCTGACGGTTTGGCTGTGTAGCAGAGCATTGTCCGAGATAGCATCGCATTCTGACGATAACTTAATAAGTCCGGTTGAAAGTAACTGTGTTTGGCGCGGNTTGTCATCTTTACACAAGATGTGGAGGGTTTCCCCACGCGGCGCAGTATAAAGCCAAGAATTTGCGGACTGTAACTGGTACCAAACGGTGTTGTGAATTTTCGTTAGGCGGATATCGCATTCTTTTAGTATGTCTTCTAACCTAGCAGATTTTAACAATTCTGATTCGCAATTGTGAATAGTTGAAATTTGATATAACAAATCGGTTTGCTTGCAGATCATAGCGTCGTTAATTTTTTTACATTTTGTGATATCTCGGTCGGTTAGATGTGTATACAATTGTTTGT
>NW_018025308.1:0-3030 GCF_002006095.1 Pseudomyrmex gracilis
TTTTTTATATTTCTCGCTGCTGCGATTTCATAAATATTCTGTAAACAAGAATTTGTGTGCTTATTTATTCCATTTATCATCATAAAAAAAATCATTGCAAATATATCAATTACGTGCGTTTTAGATTCTAGGTTATAATAAAAATAATTGCAAATATATCAATAAAAAATGAAAAAACAAGTACGTTTCTTACGTGCGTTTTAGATTGTAGGTTATTAGATAGACCGTATGATAAATAAAAAATTAATTATTAACACTTACCTGCTTCAGAAACAAGCTTACTTAGTCTTCCTTGTTTCCACATTACTCTCTCTCTCTCTTTCTCTCTCTCTCTCTCTCTCACTCTCTCTCTCTCTCTCTCTCTCTCTCGTCGTCTTGTTGTTGTGAGTATAGATTGACGTGTATTTCTGAGCTCTCATTTTGTGAACAGATTACTGTCGCTTCTTGCCCTTCGGGGCGCTGATTTTTCAGTCAATNGAGACCAAGGTTTTGGTTTGTCTGCTGCCTGAGTTTGGTCATCTTTCTGCAAGTGNCTGCTGCGCTTTTGTGCATTTGCTGTCATTTGACTTTATCCTCGCTGACGGTTGACGTGGCCCACGGGACCTCCCTTNCTCTCAATTTCTGGCGAGCGCGTGGTGGCGGATCCTCTGATTGGTNGACGATATGTCTACGCGCGAGATCTTTTCCACGCCTATTTCGGATCGAGGCAACGGTTATCAGGCGGGAGCTATCAGCAATGGCATTATACCGGGCGGTTCTACAGAATCTTCTTCTGCGTTATTGTCAAATGTAAGTTCGCGCGGTTTGTCTACTGGAATTATGTTGAGTCCATCCAAAGTTAATGCGCTGAAGCGTTCAATTAACGACCATAATGAGTCAATAGCAAAATTACTTTTGGCTAGCAAAGATTCACTGGATAAAAGAAAGAAAATCGAATCGGCATTTAGAATCTGTAAGGAGGCCTACTCTGAGCTGGCATCTGCGTACCTGGCACTAATTGATAAAAATATGAGCTCTGCTACTGTTGCAGTTGAGTCGGTTAAAGAAATTATTAANGACGCGATTTCTAAGGTCAAAGTTGAAGCGTTGCAGCATAGGTCTGCTGGACTTATGTCTCAAGATGGTTTTTCTCCGGCTTTTTCTTACGCTAATGCTGTGAAAGCGACTAANTCCACTGTACATGTAGCTCGAGGTCCGGCGCTCTCCGTGGATAGGTCTACGGATATATTAATTGTTCCAAATAAGGACCAAGAAGCTAAATACAATACATCTAAGGATACTAGAGAGGCATTTCAGAAAATCATTGAGCCAGCAAACTACAACATGAAGGTCAGGAAAATCACTTCTGCTCGTAATAACAGTGTGCGCATTGAGGCTCTTACAATAGACCTGCCTAAGATTACGAAATCACGTGAACTTGCTGATGCTGGATTACAAGTTATGCAGGTCCCTAAATCTAATCCGCGTCTAATTGTACATAGAGTACCTGCTGATATGTCNAAAGAAGAAATCGAATCTGAGATTGTTGCCCTTAATCTGGATAAAGCTGCTGGTCAAAGCGTGAGTGTTGTGTATATTTTTCCGCGTAGGGCTGAGCGTNGTTACACGAGCTGTGTCATTGAGGTGTCGCCGGAGGTACGAACCGTTCTACGCCAACAAACACATATTTATATTAAATATGCCTCTTGTGCTTTCGAGGATCATGTACGCATACTTCAGTGCTACAGATGTTTAGCGTTCGGGCATTTAGCTAAGAACTGCAAATCTTCTCCATTATGCGGCTACTGTGCCGGGGAACATGAGATGATTAACTGTACTGTGAAGATGGGCGATCCGATCTGTGGCAACTGCAGGAGGTGGCATCATGTTGATTCTGCACATTCAGCATTGAATGGCAAAGCTTGCCCCATACTAATCAAGAAACTGCAAGATAAGATNAGAAACATAAATTATGGATAGTAATATCATGGAACAACATCATCTTCGTGCTTGCCATGTAAATTGCCAGTCCTTAATGGCACATTTTGACGAGTTTCGACTTTTCTTTACTGATTCTCAGTACGATGTTATCTGCCTGTCAGAGACCTGGCTTAAGCCAGCTATTTTAGATCGTAATATAACTCTACCAGGTTATCAGCTGCTCAGGTGCGACAGAATTGACAAAATAGGAGGTGGAGTTGCGTTGTTTCTGGCTGATTCACTTAACGTAAGGATTCTAGCAACATCTGGAGGTGNATATNGTCGAAAGCCTGAGTTTTTGATAGCTGAAATTTCCTCTAGCAGTGAAAAGGTCTTACTTGCGGTTGTCTATAGACCGCCGCACTGTGGATATCTGGCCGAATTTTTCACCATTGTGACCGACATATCAGTACAATANAGCCACTGCATAATATTCGGAGATTTTAACGCTGATCTCTTGCAACCAACATTTGACTCAAACCAGATAACTTCCTTTGTCTCTGCATCATCTATGTATCTTGTTCCATATGCACCGACACATCATACACCTACATCGTCTACGTTGTTGGACCTTTGCATTGTGGATGATGCTGAAAAACTTATATCCTTTCAGCAGCACGATGTTGGATTTCTGTCTGCTCATGATTTGGTGGAAGTTACTTATAATATCTACGTTCAGCGACGACATAACAGAACGATAGTAGTGAGAGATTTTNCAAGGTTTAATAATGAGTCTTTTCTTGAAGAATTACTTGCCTGTAATTGGAATGCAATTCGTGACATCGACAATATTGACGATAAGGTCGATCTCCTCAACAATTATCTGTTAGGTTGTTATGACAGACATGCTCCTCTTAAGACTATACATCCGAAACGATTGCCTGCACCTTGGATTACGCCGGATATCAAATTAAAGATGACTGAAAGAAATAGGCTTCGAAGAAAATGGAGGAGACATAGGACCGAGACTAATTATAACCTGTTTAAAGAGTCCAGGAACCGAGTCAAGGATATGGTTCGCAGAGCGAGGCAAGAGTACTACTTAACTGTCTTTGGAGATTTTAAAAAGCC
>NW_018025309.1:0-3587 GCF_002006095.1 Pseudomyrmex gracilis
CAAGGTGTGTTTTTGTTTTGTTTAATATATATTTGAATACGGTTTCTTTATCTTGATTATAACTTTGAATTAATTTAACTCTTGTAACTGATTTCTGTTTTTGTAGTTTGGCTGAAGATGATCACAATAAATTGGATCGAAACGTCCTGTATGTCTAAGTAGACAGTATTTATATTGATTATTTATTTATATTTGCCACCTTCACCAGTGGATTACAGCGGCTTACCGGTCTTTTTGCGTTTTTAATTTTTAATTTATTATTTGCCGTTTTTTATTATTACAATAAGAAATTAAACATAATCATTCCACCCTAATAAAATACTACCTAAATTTGGACTTAACATTCTTAAAACTATTGATAAAATAAACAAATTTAGTAATATGTGAAATCGAGATAATGTATCATTACTCTTTATATAAATCGTACTATTTAATATTACCATAGAAGAAAATAATAATATTACACCAATAAACTGAACAAACACTCAATCTAACAATACATAATATATTAAATTAAATGATATAAATCTATAAATTAACCATTTTAATCTACTAAAACTGTTATTAATAAAGTAATTTTATTAAAAAAATTTAATAACGAAAGATAAGAAAAATGTGAAGCACACAATAAAAATCATCACAATGATATAAATAGTATACATATAAATATATATATATATATATATATCATTTATATGATTGTGATGATTTGTATTGTGTGCTTCACATTTTTCTTATTTTTCCGTATTAAATTTTTTTATATTTAAAGTGTCGCCCGTCGCAACAAACCGACGTCTGCATGACCGTAAAGCATACGTTTGTTCGGCACTTAGTGTAACATTTGTTGCACGCGTACATATCTATATTGTCAAATTTGTCGCAATATACAAGCATTGGCACTCGAATTACCAACAAGTCGCACGTACCGCGCAATGGCATCGTTGGATACGTTCCAGGATGCCACAAAGCGCGAAAATCGGTTTTGCTGCGAACAAAAAAGGTGGCTGACAAATCGGTGGTTGCGTCGCACCACATCGGTCTCTATAGATATGCCTTTTCTACCTCAAAGCCGACGATTGCGAGTCGTCGTCAGAGCGAAAAATCTCATAAGCATATGTCTTAGCGCTCTTGAATAGATGCTGCAATAGTTTTTTGCACAACGTCGGCAAAGCTAGAAATCGCACATGACCGTAATCACGCACGTGTCGTGCTACAAAGATTGCTGCTAAATCGCTCAGCAAAACGACCGTTGAATCCGACGACGGTACACATACAATTCGAACAAACGGTTGTGCCCGGACAAACTCGGAGATTGTAAAAAAATTGTTCCGGTCGCCACCTACTTTCACCGCCGACATGAAGGATCACAACACGGGCCAACAAACACAAAGAACTTACCGTGGTGCTCTCTCAGAGCCTTTTGTCAGCACGCCGCTTGAAATAACCCGACAGCCGTCGAACACGCAAGAAACAGACCTTGTTTACAACTTTACTACAAAATTAAAACTTATCAATTGTCACCGATATTAAGACTGAAGTTTCTTACAATGGTTTACAACTTGCACGCAAAATTTTAGCCACACTTCACAACGCTGCCGCAACTTCATACCTGGTAAATGTCAACTTTAGGTACCCCAATTGTTGCTACTTCTTACGTCTTCTTAAACTAACAAACCTACTGAGTTCATCCCAGTAGATTCGAACAACAATTGTGTGGTTCCTTACTTAAATGTGTTGGTTCCTTACTTAAATGTTATTTTAAACGGGTGACTTACTCAACTTGGGCCATTCTAAAACAAATGTTCCTTGATTGGGTTTTACAACAATAAAAAATAAAAACAAAATTAAAAAATAAACAAACTTTCAACGCACAATGCAGAACAGGGCCTTATACACTCTGTTGCAAATCTCGAAATAAACTTAAATTATTTACAGGACTGATTGTTTTTTCGACGTTTTCGAATCTTGTTTTAATTATTCACTCCGTCGATGCTGATTTGCGCTGTCTAGTTCCTGTTACCTTTCCAGGCGAGCGACAACGTTGGAGTTCTTCCGTCTCTGCCAAAACCCGTTCGAACTTATAGAGTTGCTTCGCCGCTGTGGAAACGGCCGCGTCGAACTGTTGATCCAACTCAGAATTTACCGATTCATTTAAAAGTAGGACGATCTCTACTCCGCTTCCCGAAGTCTTCGGTCGCACAGTTCCGTTAACGTCACGCGTCGAGCTTGCTTCGAGTGCTTACTGCACGACGCTGTCGATAATCACCCGCTGCTGCTCGCACCGTTAATTGTTCCGATGCGCGCAGCTATTCAGATTGTACGTTGCTAATGACAATCCGTACACTTGATTCGTATAGCATTACGATCGATCGATCTAAGTGGAAAACATTGTAATGTTACGTCCCGGTCGGTCGCGGCTAAAACAAACTAAAAGGAATTTAGTCCTCGGACCATTGACTGGGAGTTACCGCTATTTTAGGTAAAAACCCGGGATTTCCCGCGGCAGGGGAGTCGTACACGAAAATGTAAGAAGAAAAACGTGACGGAAGACGATGTTAGACGTGGTCTCCAGAGAAAATGAACACCGTAGGGTCGTTGAGGTTGCGAGCTCCGACAAAGTTTACTCTATCTATGACGTAGGCGTGTTGCCCTATACATTCTACGCACTCTATTAATGATTTATAGGTCACGAGTCTCTCGTGACACAGCTGACAACGAACGTCTGCGCGTTTTCGCCCGACTTCGACTTCGTTACTTCCTAGGACTCGGCGGATATGACGCGGAAAGTTGGCGTCGTTGCACCGCTAACAGAGTGTATATGAAAGCGCGTCTAAACCTGCGGGTAAATCTAAGCGAAAAACTCGCGCTGTTCGGCAACGCGTGGACAAGAAAGTTCTCATTGAGGTTACCGGAAGGATATAGCCGTAGTGTAAATAAAGGTAAATCATGAAACGTGCTATCCCTCCAAATCACTGACAAGTGGTTGCTGCGTGCAAATATCGCAATTACACGCGGGCAGAATACGCACTATATTCGCTCGACACCGGCTACACTGAATGAATCCGATTTTTACCTCCGTGTTTACTACAGGGACGTGATAGTTAATTTTGTCTCGAGGTTCTGTCAACGGAATATTATCGGCGCACAACGTGCAGTAAATATCGTCGGTCCGCGAGCGTATCACGGCGCGAACTCGTTTGCACAGGAGTTGAAAGGAGTTCATTAGATTTCTTCTCCGGAAATAAGTAATATGCTTGAATCTGAGAGTTCGTAAAAGTCGTCGGTGTGTTCTGCTATAAAGGCGAGATAATAATTATGGCATTCCTCACAGTCTCGTACACTTGGTAAAATCGTGGTTATGCTTGCGTTGCACCTAGCACAACGGATTATGTCGGAACGGTTTCCGATGAGTACTCCGTGAGTTTCAAAGACTGGACAGTAAAGTCCGATATCTATTTCGTACATGCAATACGCACAACAGACTTTACTATCTCCGTACCGTTGGTATCCCGATACCTTACGACATCGACCTCAACTATACTTCTGCCAGTGATCGAAATTCTCGGGCAGGTAAATGACTGAGCCAC
>NW_018025310.1:0-1067 GCF_002006095.1 Pseudomyrmex gracilis
TGAAATAAAGCTAGAAAGTCCTGAAGCTTTATAAATGTCTAGAAAGTGTTTAACTTTAAGTTGTTCTAACTGCTGATGGCACAAACAAATATGCAATTATATTTGGAGCTTAAGTATACTTGATGAATAACTCTACAGACCGAACTCGTCATAGTGGTACGCGCGACAAAAAACAACGCAAAAGCCAATCAGCAGATTGCTGTAACGGAAAAATAGCGTTGTGATATAAAGTGTTATAGTAATGAATATTGTTACGTTTTTATATATTGTTAGCTTTATATATGTATATATACTTACACGGTTTTTATGTACGCGTAAATGATAAAGTATGATTGGTTACGAGTAGCCCGCGAGTAGCAGGCGAGCTGTTCTTTTAGTATTTTTGCGTAAACCGAGCTTTATGTTACGTTCGCGCGCGAGTGTACATAACCCATACAATACTTGTTACGTTCAATTTAAAGAGACAGTGACAGTATTACAAACAGCTGATATAGTGTGTTATAGTTACATTACATAATATCAAAGTGATATACTGTGTTATACTTATAGTACATAATATCAAAGTAAAGATTTAAAAATGGGAAAGTACCAGATTTCCCAGAAACACAAATGTTTGATAAGTAAGAAATTGTCTTGAAAGAAAGCAGCAAAAAGGTAAGTACGGAACACAGTAACATTTATGTAAGTAGTAAATATATAAACAACAATGTATCAAGTATCCATTTATTCTTTTCTTTTGAAGTGTTTTCTTTTGTTTGTAATATATCGGAACACACGGTATTGGTTACGGCAAATGATTGTGTTAATAATTAGTGGAGTGCAATTAGACCGAAAAAAAATCAAAAACCTCGGAATGCTATGTAGTCAATGGATTTTNGTGACAATCTTGTTTTAATGTAAACGACATTGTAGAAAAATATTCTTCTTTTCTATCTGTTTTTTTTCCACAAAAAACAATTATTTTTTTAATTAAATCTATTCAATGGATAAAGTTCGTAGTCTTTTCTTTGGTGGACAGTATGCCGAATCTCTTTTTCTGTAATTTTATATGCATTTATATAATTTTT
>NW_018025310.1:2162-3330 GCF_002006095.1 Pseudomyrmex gracilis
TTGAAAACATCAGGAATCTACAAACACAAAATAATACATTCCTATAAGAATAGCAAGATGTACAGTATACTGGACAGGATACTGTACAAAGGAAAATGATTGTCATCNAAGAAAATTAACATTCTATTAATCACATTACAAAAAAGTCTTAAAACTTTTCAAGTTGAAGTCAAAACAATAAAAGCATATGAAATAAAAAAATAGAACGTATAGTAAATTTGTAACAAAATTTTTTCAAATTATTGAGACTGGACTATCATAATATACTGATATATGTATAAATTTGAAGATTGTACGTACTTCAAAAACCTATGATAGTTTGGCCTCATTGTCAGTAATTTGGAGTTTCAATTTCGTTATAAAGAAAATATAATTTTTATTTTTTTTATTATGTTTTCATTACTTTTACTTCTTTATTTATTTGATTTCTTTTTTGATTGTTTTGTATTTTATTTTATTTTAATGTTTTTTGGATTGATTATTGATATTTTCATTTTGTAATTATATTTTTTTTATTNTGGTAATATCTTTTTTCTTTCAATCTATTACTGAAGAAAATCCGATCTAACAATAAGATCGAAACATTTTGTTGGATGTCGAGGTGGTTGGGTGATAAGAGATTACGTTCTACTCTTGAACTTGCTGAATTTATCCTTTATTGCTCCTAATCTTTACAATGTTCCTTACACGGCTATGCTTCACTGCGGTAAACTCTCCGGCTTGCGGAGCCACACAGTGAGCTAGCAGTCCTAACACGGTCTCTGCTTCTGCTTCATTCACGCGATCGATTTATAGTAATTGATCGCGCTGATTCAGCAGGCCCACCGGTCCTAGCAACGGCCGTGCTAGTTACCGGTGCCGGTGTCGACACATGCTGCGTTTGCACTTCACACAACGCGGCGATGTGTCGCGCCCTGTGGCAACCAGCAGTTCTTCCTAGAACTGCTGCCTTCCTGCAACTTAACTAGGTCATTGAGCAATGATAGTGTCTCATCACATTGCTCAATGGCCTCATCTTACTAAACTTCTTAAATACAAAAATTGGCGCACATTTCCCCTCTTCCGGGAAAAAGGAAAATGTGCGTGACATTTTCCGTCACAATTTTCCTTTTTTTTTTGTGTACAATTTTTGCATTTTACTTACAACTTTACAGCACTTGATTACAAC
>NW_018025311.1:0-3580 GCF_002006095.1 Pseudomyrmex gracilis
CTTTTGCAATTCCTTCTGGACTTGCTCGACTTGTAAAGAATTTTTTGAACGCGCCTGTTGCGACACGTGCCGACCTCTGGTCACGCAAACCCAGGTGTAAGGGTTTTTGTCCGTAGTACCTGCGGACAGTGCTCGCGGAACTAGTTGCACCGTGTTGTATATTCGGGTCTTGAGAGCGTCGAGTACCCGAAACTTTAAATCGTCGTCACTCGAGATACGAACACTAAGGCGGACGGTTAAAGCGAACGGAGAGCGCAGATCGTTCAACAAATTGTTGGCGAGAACATCGGCGTTGGTTGTTCCAAACACTTTAACCGGACAATGTCGGAATTGTCCCTTGGACGCGTGATATGCGAAACGTCTTAAAAACGTGACGAGGGTAAACGCTTCGTCGACGTCTCCGACCGGGTGTACATCGGCAGCGTTAACCGGGCGCGCTTCGGGTGTCAAAAAGTTGTGCGTGTACGCCCACGTTGCGTGCATATGTAAGAGATATTTGGCAATATCTTCCGGAGTGAAATCGGGCCAGGGCGGCGGCGGAGCAACGGGCGCGTAATATAGGAAATTCAAATATACGTTCCAACGCACCGGAAGTTGTTTCGAATAAAAACAATCCGGAATTGTTTTGGTACGGTCGTTGAGTTCGACAAGGTGTATAAGACCGTGTTTGTCCGTCGAAGCGGTTTTGTTGCCGAAGAAATACATAGCTTGCACGAACGCGTAATTTAATTTTTTTCCGTGTCCGTGAGCAAAAAACAAACAGCGATACTCGGCGCGCGCAATTTTTTCAACGTAGAAACGCGACGCGCAAGATGGCGACGGCGGCGAGGGCGAGGGCAACAACAATTGTCGCAACAAATCGAGATCCGATCCGATTTGATCGGTGGCGTATTCGGTCCAATTGTCAAAGCGATAAATGCAACCGTGCTGCATAAGCAAGTGAAAGGTTATGGTGCTGAGGTCCGATTCAAAAGTGCCTTCCGTCAAAATTTGATCATGCACGTCGTGTCTCTGGGAATTGAACGTCAGCACCTCCTTGACTTGCAGAGTCAATCGTTTCACCGCGTACAAATTGGCGAAGTGAAGAATGTTACTGACGCGTTGCTCGGTAATTTTTTTCAAATGCCGCGCCTTTGGATCGTTCAAGTTGGTGTCCGAATAAGAGTGCAACATGACGAAAAAGGCGAGAAGACCTTGGTCGTCGAGTCTGGCCATCTTAGCGGCGGCGTTGTACACTTGCACGTGAGTAACAACATTGTTGTTAACAGGCAATACGGCGTAAGCGCGCATTGCTCCGAAGTTACTCAAAAATCCCAACTTGTATCTCTTAATCTTGGAAGAATACAATTTGGCGTTACGCGACGGTGTACGGACAATCGAGGTAATCGCGTGATCCGCGTCGATCCGCGCGAGCACGGCAACGCCGTCCGGTGGCGAGATTTCTTCGGCGCGATGTATTTGGACGACGTCGACGTGGAGATGGCGATCGCGAACTAGGCGCCGAAACAGGTCGAACGCGTTAGGTTTCGGCATCCTAAGACCGTAATGGCACACCACGAACTTTAGACACGAAATAGAACAAGCGTCTTTAAGATCTTCCAATTTCAACAATCGCGTAACGTTGCGCGCAAATTCGGACCATTCGGTTAAGAAAATATTGTAAGACTCGTCCGCATCTCCCGTAGCGCAAGTTATACCGCTCATGGCGGTTTTTGTACGAGACGGCAGTTGTCGCGCCGCCGGAATTAAAATTTTTTGGCAAAATGTTTTGGAAACGTAGTCGCCGCTTCGCCGTCGGCACGCGTCGCTTCCGAGTTCGTCGTCGAGTCGTCGCGGTCGTCGTCGTCGTCGTCGACTTGAAAGACGACGTAAAGAGAGTTGGCGTAATCTAAAATACCAATACAGAATTGGTACCAGATACGGTCCGAACTCGCCGACTCATCCGAGAAAACGAGACAATCGTCGCAGTAGTGCGCGTAACAGGGATGAGTTTCGGACAACTGAAAAATATTATTGCGAACGTTGAAATATTGCACAAACTTTTTGTTATCGCAAATAGAGACTTGACGCGGACCGGGAAAGACTTGAAACAGTATGTTGCACTTGTACGGCTCCAAACTGGTGCAGGATACAAGCACGGAGTCTATATCGGATGTAAGATTAACGTCGCCGTCGAGATTCTCCGCCAGTAGATCGGAGTACCTCAACGGACGAGAGAGCAACTCGCGATCGTTGTTTTCCATAATCTCGCGAAGAGATTGCACAAAGAATATGTGAGAAAACCGAAAGAAACTCACAAAATAAAAAAAAATGAAAAAAAACAAAAAAGAACCGAAAGAGACTCACCAAAGATGAGAAAATGGTCAAAAAACAAAACAGAAACGAAAGAAATTCACAAAATAAAAAAAAAATAAAAAAAAAACAAAAAAAAACCGAAAGAGACTCACCAAAGATGAGAAAATGGTCAAAAAACAAAGCAGAACCAAAAGAGACTCACCAAATATGAGAAAATGGTAAAAAAACAAAGCGGAACCGAAAGAGACTCAAAAAATAAAAAAAACAAAAAAAAACAAAAAAAAACAAAAAAGAACAAAAAGAACCGAAAGAGACTCAAAAAAAGAGCCGAAATAACCGAAAAAAACTCAAAAGTTATCGAAAAATGAAAAAAAGTGAAAAAACAGTTGAAAATTGAAAAAAAATTCACTTTTTTCGAAATTTTTTTGGGTCAAAGGGGTCGGAGGACACTCCTAAAGAACCGCTCACAATTTCGCCGCTATCGCTCAAATGGTTTCCGAGATACACCTGTCGAAAGTTTCGCAAGCGAGGAGGTGTTGCTGCTCGGAGAGACACAAAAACCGAATGACGAAACTGACGGTAGCTCCGTTCACATTAATTTCTCGAAAAAATGTTATAAGCAAAAGTTGCAGATCTCGACGAGATCTATAAGAATCCAAAGTTTTGCTCCTTAATCTTTAACGGTTTAAAAATTAAGAATTTTTTAAACTTTGAAGAAAAAACGAAATCTAAACTTGAGAATTTCGAAAAATGGTTCAGACAAAAAACGCAGATCTCGACGAAATCTATCGAAAAGGTCCTATGGTTGTACCATATATCTCAAATATTTGAAAAGTTAAAAAATCTTAAAACTCGGAATTTTGAAAAAAGCTTTAGACAAAAGTTGTACAATCGGACGAGACAAAACGAAAAAGTCCTACGGTCCGACTCTTAATCTCTACTAGTTTAGGAGTTATGAATTTTTGAAAAATAAATAATGAAAAATATGGTAAAAGTCGGAATTTTAAAAAAAGCTTCAGACAAATGACGCAGCTCTCAACGAGACAAGACGAAAAGGTCCTATAGTCGGACCCTCTATCTCAACTAGTTTAGAAGTTAGAATTAAAGATAAGAATATTGAAAAAAGCTTCAGACAAAAGTTGTACATCTTGACGAGACGAGACGAAAAAGTCCTATGGCCGGACTCTTTATCTCAACTAGTTTAGAAGTTAGAATTAAAGATGAGAATATTGAAAAAAGCTTCAGACAAAAGTTGTACATCTTGACGAGACGAGACGAAAAGGTC
>NW_018025312.1:0-1346 GCF_002006095.1 Pseudomyrmex gracilis
GTATAAGAGGCACAGTGTGCCTCGCACAGTTTGACGCAACTTTGTTGCGCGTGAACTTGGTGCGAGGCACTACCGTGCCTCTTGATGACTTCCTGTCTTCTGCAGTCCAGGAATGTCGGCTTGTTTCTTCTGTTGAGAATGGTTAATCCTGTGCTCATTAGGTAGTCGTGGAGACTCTCCCTCCGCAGGTTAATGTCTGTGCTTCCCCATCCTACAGATGGTGAGAGTTCTGATTGCAACCCAGCAGGAGTTCGAGCCCCCTGGCTTCCGCATAGGCCACCAAGTTTTTTACCTCTTCATGTGGTGGTGGATCCGTGGAGTCATAGGGCATATAAACTGACCCTATTAATACTTCCATGTTCTCTTCTTCGGCTAGCTTTACTCTCACCTTGATGACTGTGGGGTCCTTGCTGCTGAGCTGTGGCAGAAAGATAGCATTTAGTCCTTTTACTAAAATGCATGATCTTACTCTATTTTCTGAGTGTGCTTTGTATAAGCAACCGCACTTACTCAGTCCCTTTACTGCACCATTCACAATCCATGGTTTTTGAATTAGTGCAATACTTGTATGCATCACAGTCATGCTCCTGGCTAGGATAGCCGAGGCGCTNTTGCTGTGATGCAAGTTAATCTGGATCATTTAGATGCCGAAAGAAGCCATTTTTTGGCAGTCCCAACACTCTCCGACTTCATCTCCTTCTCCGTCGCCTCTCCACGCTCTCGTCCCGCCATCCTAACAATGGCTCGGCCAAGACCGAAGAAAGACCTGAAGCCATAATGCTTCAAGGCTTCCATCGCCGAGTCGCCAACTAGACAGAAGAAGTGGGCGCTCGTAGCGTCCCTCCTATACGTCCTCATGGTGACGATCCAATTGCTGGTTGCCAGCCCTGTGCTTTGCTGGTTAAGGAGCTTTAAAGCCTCCTCAATCCCTACTTAAGGCTTCTCCACATGCACCACGACCTAATGACGCTTAGGTAGCTCACCAACCGGCAGCACACACAGAGGAGTTCCCCTGACTTTTAAATTGGAAGAGTGGGCCTTAAGCCACTCCGCCGACTCTTTGTTGGCGCACACAACCATGAGTGCGCTATCCCTCTCCCAGGAACCAATNAAAGTGGGGGCTNTGTCATTCTCAAACATGCCGAGGATGACAGACCTGATCAGTTTTCTGATCTCAACCACCTCAGTGGCTTTCATTTTTTCGTCANGGTAGCNCTCCAGTACGAGAGCAATCCTGACAAGACCTTTTGTCGCCTGTGCATACGACCCTTTATTTTTGGGTCACTTGCCCTGGCGATTTTCTGAGAAGCTGGGAGTAGTGTGCTCCGGTCTGACGCGCTTTGCCG
>NW_018025312.1:7101-8107 GCF_002006095.1 Pseudomyrmex gracilis
TCCGTGTAGTTACTGCGAGGCGGCCAGACCACGTGCGCACCGAGCGCTCCGCGAGCCCCGATCTCCCGCCTCGGAGCTACTAAAAGGTGGGAACCCATTCGGGGGGGAGCGCCACCTAAAACTTTCACAATCTTATTTGAAAAATAATCTCGATAACATATGTAAAAATTATTAAAATCGGAAGTGATTCTCTCAATGTACATAATTATCCTAAAAAAGAGGGTTGATAAGAGGGAGGTTTTTGGCCTATTTTATTTTTTGGTAAAAAAATTGAAATAAANTTTTTTACAATCAACTAACAATAATAAGTCAATTACACTCTAAACGGACCATTCTCATNTTTTTAGTTACTCCCCGTTACCTTCTCAAATACTGAAAATGTCATGACTTGCTAACAGCATTTTTGGAGAGATTTGGCGCATTTAAACATGTATTTGCTTAATAAAATACACTATNAACTCAATATTAACTACCATAACTTTAAAACTTTTTAATCCCAAAATCCGATAATTTCAAAACCCCATGATCTCAAAGCCACATAATCTTAAAATCCCAATAACTCCATAACTCCTTAAAAACTACACCCTTTAATTCCTTCACCCCATAAAATTAAAATCTCATGACCCTATAACCTCAAAACCTCATGACCGCATAACCTCAAAACCCCATAACCTGAAAATTCTATAACTCCATAACCTGAAAACCTCAATAACTTAATAGACCTGAACGGACTCTTAATTAGACTTTAACGGACCTCGGTGAATTTTAAGGTTATATTGGGTTATGGGATTTTGGAGATATGGAGTTTTGAGGTTATAAGGTAACGAAATTAAAGAATTAAAGTGTTAAAGAATTTAGGAATTATTTGGTTATTGGAGTTTTCAAGGTTATGGGGTTATAGGATTTTCAAGTTATGGGGTTATGAGATTATGAAGTCATAAGATTTTGAGTTTATGGGGTGAAGGAATTAAAGTGTGTAGTTTTTAAAGGGTTATGGGGTTATTGC
>NW_018025313.1:0-984 GCF_002006095.1 Pseudomyrmex gracilis
CCTCCTCCACTGCGACCTCTACTGGACCACTCGTCCGCCCCGGAGGACGAAACACCAGCGCTTCCGTTTTCCGTGCCGCCAGTGAGAATCCCAATGTCGCGATACATTGCGACACCCTCGCAACTGACTCACTGGCTCTGAGCGCAGCCTCTCTGTCGTCCTTGCCCGCCGACAGCACCAATGTGTCGTCGGCGTAGCAGACTACGCTGCACAGTGGCGGCAGCCCGATACTCAGGACCGCGTCGTAACCTATGTCCCACAGCAGGGGCCCCAGGACAGACCCCTGGGAGACCCCGCAGGTGACTCTGCGGGACCGGACCTCCCCGTCTCGGCACGGGTACATCACGTACTGGTCTGAGAAATAGCTATCCAGGACAGCCTACAGGTAGGTCGGAACGTTCCAACCCCGCAGAGCTGCCCAAATGCTAGGCCACGACAGCGTGTTAAATGCGTTCTGGATATCTAGGCTGACCGCCACGCAAACCCGTCTCCGCGAGGTGTGGCCCCCAACGTTCTCCCGTACACGCAAGATCGCGTCGCACGTGGAGAGCGCCGCTCGGAAGCCGAACTGANGGGGTAAGAGACCCCCCTGTCCCTGAGGCAGGCCTCCAACTTGGTCGCCAGGATCCGCTCAAAGAGTTTACCCACCTCGTCTAGCAGGCACAGCGGCCTAAACGACGAGGGGGGGGGGCGCTCCCCGGGCGGCCGGCCTTTGGAACCAACACCAAGCGCGCTCGCTTCCAGGCGCGCGNGAAACAGCCTTCTCGCAGGCACCGGGTGAAACAGCACGCAAGGCGCCTCGGTGCCAGTGCAGCCATACGTGTCCAGACCATAGTTGCAAACTCGAGCCGGCTAGCACCGAGAGCACCGAGGTGTTGGGAGCCACTGGGAACACGCACACAAGCGAGAAGTCAGCTTCAGTGTGTGTTCCACGCACACGGACGGCGGTTCTCGCTTGTGTGCGTGTTCCCAGTGGCTCCCAAC
>NW_018025313.1:2234-3855 GCF_002006095.1 Pseudomyrmex gracilis
TTTAATTATTTATATTAAGTTTAAAACAATATTTAAAATAAGCATACAAGTATTTTGAACAACTTTTCTTTATGTGTTTGAAAATATAAATTACATATAATAATAATTACATATAACTATTAAACAATAATTTATAATAATGATTATTCGTTTTCTGTATATTTACATTATTTGGGATAAGTAATTGTCATAAAAACAAGTAAAGCATAATACTGACTTGCACCACACTATGAAACATACGTTGTATGAAACATACGTTGTGTTATGTTTTTGCGGCAACGTATAATATCTGAAAATAATATCAATAACAAATTAATACGTATTTTAATACGCCAAATATTTGCTCAACATAACATAGGCACCTCGCGCCTTCGCAAATTAAGCGCATTCGCCTGCGGTACGCGGCCTAACGAGCTGCTCTCCCTTAAATAATGGAAGACGTGAGCTCACCGTCTCCTGTGCCGACCGGAATTATGTCCTTGTGACGGACACAAAAAGTGTCACGTCACAATATATATATATATATATAGATATATATATATATATATAATGATGCAAGCTTACTACTTGGATGATCTTGTCTGGTTTGCGTCTCGTAGCCCGTGCAACTTAACTGGGTTATCGGCGGCGGGTCGCTTCAAACCGGTGCGGCTGGAGCTGGCGTGGATGACCTGATCGGTTTGTTCCCTGTTTGCACTATGCGCAAACTTTCAACTCGGCACTCGGTTCGTGAAGTTGCTGCGGCACTTTAAGAGTTGTAACGGTCCTGCTTTTTGTGAAAANTTTCCCGTTTTCTTTTATTACTTTATTTGCTGCGGAATAGCTCGTCGGGATCAGAGAAAGGTAGAAATAGAGTGAACTCGGTGATTTTAAATAAGAAAAATTGATATGATTTATTCAAACAAAAAAAAGCAAGAAAAATATTTACAACAAAANAATCCACCGAACGGTGAATTCCAAAATAATAATCTTTGTAAGCGGGTTTCAATCGGCGGTGCGTNATATGGTCACGTTTGTACACGGTTCATTCAACTTTCGGGAAAAAAATATTTACACACGGCAGACGATTTAAACGGCGNGACTCTGACAAGGCCGTTCGGAAGCCTTGAACCGATATTTTGTCTTCCGAAGCGCGAGTTCCGCGGTGGAGCTTCGAAAACGTGTTTTATCGCAAGAAATAATATTTATCGCATAGAAAAGTCGCTTTTCTGCTGAAAAGTGAGTTATACAATGTCGCTTTGAAAACCGAGTATTATCGGTTTGCGGAGAAAACTATTNACAATATCNAAAANTTACTTTCTTCCGAAAAAGTGTACTTNGTTGTTCGGCCTGTCTTTCTTTGCTAGGCTTATATTACTATCGTTCTTTGCTCGTTCTCCTGGAGCGGCTCTAACGGAAAGAGTCGGTTTGCCCGACGGAGAATACGTGATTCCCCTAGAACGGTTCTAGCGGAAAGAGAGCCGGTTTACCCGGCGGAGAATCGGAACATTCCCCGGAACGAAACGGAACGAGAGCCGGTTTACCCGGCGGAGAATCCAGAGATTCCCCGGAGCGGAGCGGAGCGGATGCCGGTTTACCCGGCGGAGAATCCAGAGATTCCCCCGGAGCGGAGCGGAGCGGA
>NW_018025314.1:0-3573 GCF_002006095.1 Pseudomyrmex gracilis
AAAGAATAATTGTGCAAATTTTCAGCCCGCTGGTCCTTTGCAGTAACAATTAATAAACACATGTTTATTGTTACTTGATTGTGATAACGCTTCTTAACTCGTTACAAAGTTTAATAATTTTTTTTACATTTAAGATGTTCGTGCTCTTTAAAAATGGATTCACTTTTACAGTGACAACAAATCAAAGAATAACTGTGCAAATTCTCAGCTGGCTGGTATTTTGCATTACCAAGTACTAAACAAATATTTCACGTTATTCGAGCGGGATAGCGCTTCTTACCTCGTTACAAAGTTTGACAATTTTTTTACCATTGAAGATGTTTGTGCCCTCAAAGAATTGTTTCTCTTTTACATGTACAACAACTCAAAAACTAATTCTGGAAATTCTCAGCTGGCTGGTACTTTGCAGTAACAAGTAATAAACAAATGTTTTCCGTCACTCGAGTGGGATAGCGCATCTCCAATCGTTACAAAGGATAAAATTTTTTTTACCAGTGAAGATGTTCGTGCTCTATAAAAATTACTTATCTTTTACATTGACAACAAAACAGAGACTAATTGTGCTAATTCTCAGCCAGCTGGTACTTTGCATTAACGAGTAATAAACAAATGTTTCCCGTCACTCGAGTAAGATAGTGCTTCCTAACTCGTTACAAAAGTTAAAATTTTTTTTATTAGTGAAGATGTTCGTGCTCCCTAAAAATTACTTATCTTTTACATTGACAACAAATCAAAGAATAATTCTGCAAATTCTTAGCTGGCTGGTCCTTTGCAGTAACGAGTAATACACAAATGTTTCCCGTCACTCGAGTAAGATAGTTCTTCTTAACTCGTTACAAAGTTTAATATTTTCTTTTACATTTAAAATGTTCGTGCTCTTTAAAAATTGTTTATCTTTTACATTTACAACAAATCAAAGATTAATTGTGCAAATTCTCAGCCGGCTGGTCCTTTGCATTAACAAGTAATAAACAACTGTTTAGTGTCACGCAATCGTGATAGCGCTTTTTAAACTGTTACAAATTTTGAAATTTTTTATACCAATGAAGATGTCCGTGCTCCCTAAAAAGTAATTATTTTTTACATGTACAACAAATCAAAGAATAATTTTGCACATTCTCAGCAGGCTGGTACTTTGCATTAACAAGTAATAAACAAATGTTTCTCGTCAATCGAGCGGGATAACGCTTCTTAACTCGTTCCAAAGTTTACCAATTTTTTTACCATTAAAGATGTTTGTGCTCCCTAAAAATTGATTGTCTTGTACATTTACAACAAATCAAAGAATAATTGTGCATTTTCTCAGCTGGCTGGTCTTTTGCATTAACAAGTAATAAACAAATGTTTATCGTCGCTCGATCGTGATAGCGCTTTTTAAACCGTTACAAAGTTTACTATTTTTTTTACAATAAAAATAGTCGTGTTGCTTAAAAAGTGAATGACCACTTAATTTATAACGTCTCAAAGACAATGTTCGCAAATTGTCAGCCAGCTGTTCATTTGCAGTGACGAATAATAAACAAATTTCCATAAAGATTCTTTGTAATATTAGAAACAGTGACTAGTAATTTTTAGGTAAGACGGACAGCTTTATTGTGTAAACAATTACAAATTGTATACCGTGTGCTATTCTGCTACTTGCGAGACAATAACCAAATATTCCTTCTTCGTCAAGGCAAAGAAATCAACGTACAAACATTCTTTGTGATAATAAGAACACAGGAGTAAATCATTTGTTAAAGAGAACAAAATGCGTGAGGGAATGAAAAAAGTTTAAGTTTTATATAAAGTTGTATAAAAAGTTTCTTGTTACATTTGCGTGTCAAAGTTACAGAAAAAAATATAAATACATAAAAACAACTTATGTACATTTATATATATCTTTGGTTTTTTTTTACACGTATATCTTATGTACGTATTTTTATATCTATAGGTGTTTTTATATTATATATCTATCGACGTATAATATAAAACTTTATACATACATATATATATATAACTGTTGTATTTTTCTGCGTGAGGGCCAAGTTTTAATTTGCGTGGACAAGCAAGAAACAATTCGATATTGTTTTGCTAGCGGTAGCGTCTCGCGAGCGCTAGATCCTTTTTTGTTTTCTCGTCGTCTCGTTCTATCGCGGCGACGGAGAGGGGGTAGCGTTTGCTCAGCGTATTATTCTTACTCGCGACTCGCGTTTGAACACGCTGTGTGAAAGGTTTGTGCGACTTTTTAGACGTTTTTGTTTATAGTAGTGTTTCTTGCTAGTGTCTTGATGTTTATGAGTTAGCAATCATGACGCAAATTTCAAACACAGATTTAGCATGTGCAATCAGTAATGTTGCATCAGGAAAAATCGATGATCTTTCAGACTTATTACTTAAAGAAATCTACAAACGGAAGAAAACGTTGTGGCACATATTATGTCGTAATATTTTACCTCTTGGTGCATGTAATCAAACAGGTAATAAATATGTACGAACATGTTATTATAGATTTCAAAAGTGTAGCAATATAATAAAACAACTTATTGATAAGAGACTAATGAACAATATTCAAGATTTTGCAAGTTCGTATGCAAATATGGATATTTGTAATAATGTTAGTGATTCTGTGCAATATGAAAAATCAAAAACAAATTTGTCAAGTACTGACATTATTTCTGAGTTTACCGAAACTTTTCAGTGCTTCAATGACAATAGGTTTCTTGTTAATGAGTGCATTATAGGTAATACTGAAATTAATTCTGTACTAGAAACACAGAAGTCTAATGAACTACCTAACTAAGTAAGAAGGTGAACAGATTGTTCTTCTTCGGAAAGTTTTCGAACTGTTTTGGAATGGTGGTAAAACATTATTGACGGGATGGACCGATGCTTTTAATGATGAATTTAAAATTCAGTATCCTAAATGTGTACTTGCTTTCAAAGACCATGAGTGCTTTGCAGAAAGTACACGGATTGGTGATATTAGTTTTCAAGCTCGCGCCAGTTGCAAACATGAACATTGTACAAAATACAAGTTTTTTATAAAAGATGATATCAGCGAACCTTATACCAACAAGTCGGTACACGTTTTGTTAGAAAAGGAAATACAACATCGTGAAGAAGATGTGCATCGGCGACATGTGCGATATCATAAACGGGCTGCTGTTGCAGAAGATCTCCAAAAACACTTNCCATTATACGTGAAATACGATTATTTAAACAAAGCTTGCACAGCATCGTTGGAGGCTGGTAATTGTACAGAAGTGCCAAGTCTTTCGGTTCTTCAAAAAATACGTAGTGAAAATACGATTAAGAGGGTACTGGAGCGAGATCCGAAGTCCGCACTGGGGTTTCTGCCCGGGAAGTGGCGCCCTCAAGTGGTTGAGTTTAGTCTGTCCTTTTTTAAAAATGAGACGGCCTAATCGCGCTGTCTCGCGTCACCGGTCTTTCGTCGTACGATCGAGCCGGCCAGTACCGAGAGCACCGGAGTGGTGGGGATACGCACACAAGCGAGAACCGCCGTCTGTGTGCGCTCGTGGAAAAGTGCAGACATACTATGTTCCCTCTTGCTTCCACCAAGCCGAGCTATAA
>NW_018025315.1:0-3567 GCF_002006095.1 Pseudomyrmex gracilis
AAATCACGTTAAACTTGACCATAAATTTTCAATATTCAGCGTTATATGTTTAATTTAGAGCGTTAACGGTCAAGTTGAACATGATTTTGTACGTTACGGTCAATAGTTGAACGTTTTTCCCGTAATGAAAGTACTAATAAAAAAACTATTATAAATAAATAAAAGATAAACAACAGAAATAGTATAAACATCTTTATTTAATATATGTAAATAATAGTAGTATATTTTTTTTTTAAGTCAATTGTGTATAAAGTAGTTTCATTTTCTGTAAATACATTTATAGTCATAAATATATATAATTATCTCAATAGAAATTCATACTACATCACTTTGGTCCTAGTTTCTTAAGTGAAGTTTGTAAATTAGCTTTATTTTATATAGATTTATAAGTACTTATAGTTTTGTGTGTGTTTACTTACAACTTCATAACTTATACAATAAATACGATCGGACTTTTATTGCAGCAATCAGTATATTTTACATGATCACTGACAATCATGTCTTATACAACTCCTTGTTTGAAGAAGCCATAAACTTTTATCATAACACGTGAGTATATAGAGTATTAAAATATTTTGTGCAAAAAGTTTATTTGTGTAATTCACTATATGGTATTGTCAAAACAAGACAAACTTACTATTTTTTTTTGTACTTTTTTCATCTGACATTAATATATTTCTTGTAATACTCTCTGGTTAATAGTACATCATGTGATGCATACATCATACAGTCAAATGTCGATACTTTATGGAGCAAATTACTATCTAAGATGCCTACGTCCAAAACTATAATATTGTTAAAACTTTTAACACCTGTGATAACTTCTTGGACACACGTTGGTTATCCTTTAGTGCAAGTAATCCGACACAACAATACACGGACTCTTGAAATACTGATTAGAGACTGTTTTCTAAGTAATATAGAGCAATCTTGTGTAAGCACGTGGTGGATACCTGTGACCTATATAAGAATATCACAGTCTAATATCAAATATCAATCGTACTTACAACCAGACGGAAACAATATTATAGTTCCGAATATTAAAGAAGATGATTCTATCATTTTTATAGATGTACCTGGTAATATTTTTACACACATGGATTATTTAGTTTTGTGTTTTACTCTTACATAGTATCTTTTAAATTTCCGTCACTGTACTATATTTACTGTTTCTAGTTTTATTGTTTTATTTCTCTTTCTTTGTCTTTCTAGTATTCTCCCTGTTTTCTTTCGTCACTCTTATTAATACTTAATTGTTGTAGGATATCGCGTCACCTACGATCGTAAATCTTGGAAGAACATTGCTCTCTTCTTGAAACGTACAACGTCTAACATGTTTTTATCTGACGTCTCATTAGCTCAAATTCTCGACGATGCTTTTTATTTTTTAGTACAAAATACAGATTATAATGAAAATTCTGTTTCAAATACTTATGAAAATCTAGACATATATTTTGATATTGCAAACAGTGTATTTCACGTGAACAATTCCTACATAGCTTGGTATCCTATATTTACTGCTCTTGAGTACTTATCAAAGATTTTTCCGTTTCCAGAAAGCGCATACATCAAGGTAACTACTACTAAATTAATAAATAATTTAGATGCTAAAACAAGATATACTTAAATGATAACTGAGTTTTTTACAGTATACTTATAATATAATCTACGAAACTTTATTACATTAGTTTTTACTTTTGCAATCAATACACAAAAAATTTTGTATAATAACTTATAAATAAACAAGTTGTTTTAGACATAAAAATATGTTCAAAAATATGTTGTAAAAAAACATGTGATTCATTAAACAAATAGTACATATTACTTATTAGATATCTGACGTTTTCAAACATGTATAAGTTTCAGATAAAGAAGAAGAAACATTTACATGTACATAAGCGTTTGATAAAAACATTAAAATATGATATGTAGTAAATATAAATAATAACTAATTTAAAACTTTATTATTACGTAACTATATTATAAACATTTATTAAATAAACTTGAGTGTAAGAGTTACATTATAAAACAAACTCATATACCTTGATTTATTAGGATAAAATTTTGGATGTATTGAATAAATTTCTTGAAGATTCGTCGCATACACCTTCTTCCGAAAATAATGTCAATAATCAGTTATATTACGAAGTTTTAAAATGGGCATGTACTCTTGATAGCATAAAGTGCAAAGATATTGTTATGGCTGAAGTAACGTGGCATATACACAATCCTGCTCGAAACAGGTACGTTATTGACTTAACAGCAAAATAATAGTGTTAAAGACGTTATCTGATTGTAGTTATGTTGTTTTACGTTTATATACGATTATCACATAACTTTTTCATTGTTCTTATTATTGTTACTATTAGTATTTTTGTTGTTGTTGTTGCCCTTGTTGTTGTTACAAAAAAAGCATTATCGCGACTAGTGATTTTTATATTTCCTTTTCTCTCTCTTCTTTGAGTAAAGGTATATATATTGTTTTTTTGCAGACTTTTGCCAAGTTGGGAGAAATGGATATTTTGCCAGAGTTTAATGGTAGAAAATTCTCCGTATGAAAACTCTTTTACATGGTATACATTAAAAACCATGTACAAAACACAGTCAAAAGATGAAGAAATGTTTAAGTTTTTACCTTGTTCTAGACATCGCAGAAATATTTTCTTATCTTTTTATTCCTTTTTAACTAATTTTCTGCCATCTTATGAATGTAATGTAGATTTAAAAAAAAGTGATAAAGTTTCTTTTCTTTTTAATATTTTTGCAAAGCATTCAAAAACTGTTGCATCGCTGACGTCTATACTAGAAGGAATACAGTACATAGAAAGGTAAACCACTTTTTCTTATGTATAGATTTTTGCCTATTTATACACAATGTATGTACGTTCTATATAGACTGCATATGAGATATAGTTGCTGCATATACGATGTTGTATTATAATATATACTTATTATATAAACTAAAAAATTTTACATACTAATTGTAACTCTGTTATGTGTGATAGCGACATTAACATTGGCGCAATAATGAATTGTATTATTAACAACATATATTCAGATGAAGACCTGTTTATGGTACGTATGAGGTACTTATTGTTAGTCATGTGCTTTATCTACATATATATATATTTTTTCTTTTTTTTACCTCTATATACATATCTAACTCTATGTACATATATGTAAATCATACATTGTGATTTTTATACATATAATGTTTTACTATGCGTACGTGTTAGAGATTTTTAATAAGTATCATAGTTGTACTTGCTTTTTTGATATAGTACAGAAATATCTTTAATATGTACTATTAAGTTTTTTTATCTATCAAATACATCAAACATAATGATAATAACGCAAATCATTTTTAGATTTCTGATGAAAACTTCTTACAAAAGCTAAAGGACATATATCATGCGGTAAATGTTTTTTTAGATTGTTTGAACTATTATAAAATATCTTTATTTTGTTGTACTTGTGCAGTATTATTTTTGTTTGGGCAACTTTAAAATATTGTTTATGTATCACTGTTATTTTGTTTTTTTTTACATTGTAATTTTTTTTTTTTTT
>NW_018025316.1:0-3566 GCF_002006095.1 Pseudomyrmex gracilis
AGTAGGAGGCGGCCGGAGGAGAACTACTTCTCCTCACGGCGCACGATATGGTGCTCCGCACTGTACATATACCAAAGTGTACCAAACTATAATTTGAAGTCACTCGAACTATAGTTTGGTACACTTTGGTATACGTACCATACGATCGCCAAAAATCGCCTTATAAGAAGTGCCCACAATTGAAACAGAAAAATATATATAGACGAACAATGAGGGGTGACATCGGGTTCAATGTGTTAAAATCGAAAATTGTAATAAATACGGCGAATATGAACCAATGTGCAGGGTGTCGTGCAGGACTAAGTAATAGAAGAATCTTTTTACTTGCGAAACGTTCCGACTATTTATTAAGTCTTCATCAGTCGCAAGACTGTGCTATAAACAAATTACAATAATTATAACAACATTCGGCAATGGTAATTTGTATAAGATCGGAAATACTCAATAAAACGCACCTATCTCAACACTCCAATGCTTGATTTACGTTATGTGTTTTCGATGGTAGTTGTGTATGTCTGTCATGTTTGAAAGTGTGTTACATACTGAGAGGTAAAACATTTTAAAGTCGATGAGTTAAGAAAGTTTATCGATTACTGGTAAGATTTGTCAAGTAATTCTATGTCTGTCATGACGTTTAAAATATTTTTCTTCATTTTTATATAAATCATTTCTGAGGTAGTTCGTTTATAATAGTTAGGTTCCTTATCTAATATTGTGACTGATTTCCAATCAAACGCATGTCCAGTAATAGAAGAATGTTCATATAACACTGATTTTTCTGTTTTCTTTTTGACGTAGTTCATATGTTCTTTAATTCTCGTACCCAGTTTTCTCCCTGTCTGTCCGACATAGCTTGCATTACATGATTCACATTCGATATGATATACTATATTTTTATTCTCATAAGAACAGGAAAAGTATAATGGCCGTTTGAAGCAAAAACCACTGATGATAATGTGTGTATGATAGCAGCATTACTTTATTCAAGCAGGTAATATAGAACGTTTTCGGCCTTAGATTAGGCCTTTATCAATATATATATAAAAATGTTGTTCTTGAATTAAAACTTTATTGAGTCACATGATAACAATTTAGAAATATAAAAGTAACTGATATATTTTTATTGTTTTTTGTAGAGATTAGATCTTTATGGGTTTTTTTGAATGTATTTAACTTAGAGATGTTTCTGTAGGAGAATCTAATATTCTATTTTTTAAAGAAATAAATGAACTTGTCAGACAGATTGGAGGCGTAGGGTATAACCACTGATCTCTATACATAACTAGATATGGCATACAGTAGAATCCTACAGCTCAGAGACTGTGACCAATAGAACACCGAAAGTTAAGAAAGTTGTGGGCCAATGTTTAAACTTACCTAACCTAACCTAACCAGCGGAAAAAAAAAATTTTAATTACTAAAAATTACTTTTCATCTTATTAATGTTATTAATGTTATTTTTATAATAATTATTTTAACATAAAAATTAAAATTGTTTAATTTTATAATATAATATAGAGCAAAAAATAATATTAATTAAATATAAAATTTATATATACAGGGTGTCCCAGAATTGGTGTAACATCTTTCGCGAACAAATAGAAGGAGTAAAACTGAGTCAAAATGTCCTATACCATTTTGCTAGATTCGCAATAGTTACCGAGATCTTAATTAACAAAGATCAGCGAATAAGCATGCATCGGGCTGTCTTATGCGCGTAAGACAGCCCAGTGCGCTTCGCGCGCTAACTGCGCTAACAGTGTTACCCATAGCGACATGGGAGGAGCTAATATAACAGCATATACTATAACATATACATATTAAAATGTAATTGTGCGAAGCGCGCCGGGCTGTCCTACGCGCGTAAGACAGCCCGATGCACGCTTATTCGCGGATCTTTGTTATTTAAAATCTTGGTAACTATTGCGAATCTAGCAAAATGATATAGGACTTATCGACTCAGTTTTATTCCTTCTACCTGTCTACGAGAGATGTTACACCAATTCTGGGACACCCTGTATAAATGTGGTAACACAATATGAGGATTAAATAATGTAGAAAAAATACATAAAAATAGAATATATAAAAATGGAATCAATTTAAATAAATTATAGACATACTTTGTTATTACTTTTATTGTTGTTATTTTTATTATTTTTTATAAAGAAATTATATAATTCAGTAATTACTCATCTGTATATCTTTGAAAAATAATCGTAGTTTGCAACGGAGAAGTCACTTCAGGAATGTAATAGCTCTCTGTAGGTTTTTACCTAATGACACATAATAAAACTTATTCTGTATATAAATAGTATATAATTTGTATGTAATAAAAAGAATATATAACTATGTATTTAAAAATAAATGTTTAAAAAAATTTAAAAACTGTTATGTGTCTAAGTATAAAAAAGCTAGTTATAGTAATATTAAGAGAACAGTGCAGGAATGACTACAAGTCATAGACTTGTAGAGTCCTACAAGAAGAAAGATGTGATATATGAATGTTACAAAGGGAATAAAACCGATAGGATAAGTTAAAATATATTAAGTAAATGTAAATATAATGGTATTATAGTGTTCAATAATGAAAGTAATAATATATTATATTGTATTATAAGTTGTAAATATAAATATAAAGATATGATATGTGTATGTAAGAAAAATGTGAAAGAGACAAGGTAGATATACATTGTATTTTTTTGATAATAATGTTGCAACACTTCTTGGTTTCAAATATGTTTTTATTTTTAATATATAAGTCTTTTTCTTCAAAATGATCAGAACATACTCTGACATGCTTTAATGTTTTTGTTTTCTTTGATTTCAAATTTAAAATAGATATCCATTTTTGAAGTGTATTTGGGTCTTTCTCTGCATTTGGAAATCTGAAACACACAATTTTTATTAAAATTTTATATTATATTATAATTACATTAAGTATATATTTCTTTTTAAATAATCAAAGATTTTTTGACATAACATAATTTATTATCTAAATTAACCGGATTATATATTATATTTACACTTAATATAATTAGCTTTCAATTTTAAAATTAGCTCTTTCTACTCTTTTCTTCATTGTCTTTTAATAATTATACAATAACATTTAAGAATCTTTAAGTAACAACAAAGAAAACAATCTTCTGTCAAAATAATGTGAAACTAACCTCTTGTACAAATCGACTTTATATACTACTTTATATATTACTTTACTTACTTGTGAAAAGTCCGTTTATTTTCAGTATCTTTTGTTTTTCCACAATAAATGCATTTCTGCGCCATATTTGCCAATATTTTATAACCGTCACACTGAAATGCGTAAGCCTTTTGAACAATGCAAAAGAATAGCGATAACGATAGAAATAACATCGGCTTTATACAGTTTATATTTATAAATAACGGTAAGACAACAGCGGAATCTAACATTTAAAAGTACACATGTATCAATGCAGATTAGAAAACGGAATAGGCAATAGCGATGAAATCGACGAGTTGAAATTCTGTCTACTGCTTATCGCTATCGCTATTTCTTCGCATTGTGCAAGGGGCTGTACTGAAGCGTACTG
>NW_018025317.1:0-1491 GCF_002006095.1 Pseudomyrmex gracilis
GTTTTTGGAGTATAAATAAAAAAATAATTTAATTTAAATACAATACGTGTTGTGCGTGTACTTGGCGCCTGTTTTTACCTTTTTTTAAAAAGGTATAAGTATTAAACCTATTCCAAAGAATGTTATAAATTTTATAAATTCTACTAAGGTAAGATTATTTTCTTGATTATAAGATTACATGAAGTATTACAATTATTCCAAAGAATTAAAATGTTGACATAATGTTAATTTTATGTTCAAAATGAGAGTAAGACTAAAATATATAAAAAAATACATTACAAACATGTTATGTAATTTTAATAATTAAAATAAATAAATTTAAAACATGTAATTATCTTTTTATTTTTTAAAATCTCATTAGTAGGAAGCAAATATATAATTTAAAAAATTTTTTCCATTTTATTGCCCTTTAATTTATATAGAATTGAGTTCTTTATCTGTCACAGTACATTGATTTATTATGGAGCAATAATTGATATATCGAGTCTAGTTTAAAAATATTACATTTTATTGATATAGAATTGGGCAATAATTGAGAATATATCTTTCCACTTGAAATTGATTTAAAATTGCTCTGTTTTGCGGATATAGTTAGACCAATAAGTAACCACTTATTCTCAATTGTATACATCAGTTTTGCAGAAATTCTAGACACATTTTGCTATCTGGGTTTTGTAATGTTTTAAAGAATTGCTAAATTGGGTTACAATTTAATTATCATTACGATTATACCTTTACAGTTAGTTTTGCTACAAGAGTTTATTTTAATAATATTTATTATAATAATAGTAATTGTGTAAAATATATTACAATTATCGTCATATAAATATGTTATATACACACAAGGTATGTAAACAATAAATATTCATGTATGTTTTTGTATAATCGGCATTTTTGTTGTACAAAAATAAGGTTGAGAATACGAAATAAAAATTTTTCGTGTACGACATGTAATCGTGGTCTATTTTCACAATGTTTTCATATTATGTATTACTTAGGTATATCATTATATATTTTAGCATATAAATGTTCTACTTATGTACTATAGGAACAAACATATTTAAGAATATTTGTAAACATTTTATATTTTTCTTAAATATATATAATATGTTAAATATTTTTTTTGTATAAACTTTAAGAATATACATGTCATAAATTCATATGTAGGGGAGACCGGGGCTAGTTGTGACACGGGGTTAGTTGTCAAACTGCTAATATCTTGCTTACTAAATCTTCGAAAATATTTTTTTTTTTATTGTAAGTTGCTACTAGTGGTGTTACTAACGTGTACGAAAGAACTTTTCTTAAAAACATTATATATGATATTTACGAGCATTTTTGTAAAACTGGATATAGCAAGTAGATTTTTCTGATCTCGATTCTTTAGTAATTTCATTGGTTTTAAAATTTCTTATTGCAATTTTATTTTATGTATAGAAAATATGGTAGTTTTAAATAAGTTTTCCTATATTTATTTAATCGTCATCGCAT
>NW_018025317.1:1816-3542 GCF_002006095.1 Pseudomyrmex gracilis
AAATACTTTATACTTAATGTATAATGTTATGTACTCTCAATAAATTTAATAAAATAAAAAACAAAAATTTTATCTTATTGTTTCTCTGTATAAAAGACATGTGACAATTAACCCTGGGTATGGGGCAGGTTGACAAATCTGCGCGATTGTACTTAACATGAAAATACTCTTTTGTGTAAAGATATATAAGAATAATATTTGTTTTTTCTTAAAGCTAAAGGATGTGACTATATTATATAATGTACCTAATAGTACATAATATTGCGTACATTTTTTTTTTTTTTACAATCTATTTTAGATGTTACTTTGTGCCCCGGTCTCCTCTACTTATATTTATATAATTATACATACATATATATGATGTTCCTATATTTATATAGTTATATATACATATATATGCATATATTCATATAAATATATGTAATATATCATTTTATATAACATATTACTATATAAAAAGAAGAATGTACTTTGTTTACATGTACTATTTATTTTCTACATATCGTCAAATTATTTACTGCATGCAATAATAACATCCATAAGTTCGCCTAAACTATAGTAAGTCTCGTGTGTACTTACAATTTGAACACGTTTTACATATAAGCATGCATGTGCCATAATATAACTGTAAGAGCAATCGTTCCGTTTGTATTTGCATTATTACACATATTACTGTACATAGTGCTCTCCATAATAAGTTATATTTAAAAAACAAAGTTCTAAAAATGTTTTCAATAACTTTAATGTTCATAACATATTGGACAGTCGAATTGTTATAACGAATTAACAGATTGATGTATATTCTCTTTCTCTTCTTTGCCATAAGTAAAGGATAATTCAGAATTTTGTCTTCAAAGAAACACAGTATGCTGAATTACATTGTGAACAGTTTTCTTGCAGTGCAACAGTTGAATGATCGGGAAGTACATAAGCAACAAAGAAGTCATATTGTTCATTACATATTGCACATGGCCATCCCAAATGAATTGATCTATGATAATCTACTTCTGTCTATATTTTTTTATTCGGCTGTTTTGAATGCATGGATAGAACCAATCGACGTTTATCATACTTTTCTGTCTGTTTCTCAGATTTATATGGTTGGCTTAAAGGAACATAATGACATATTCATCTAACTTCTTGTTTCTTCATAAATTGTGTCATTAATCTATAAAAATACGTAATATAAACTTATACAAATAGACTTAAAGAAATAATAAGGCCAGTAAGAACTACATATGAAATGTATGTGCTAGATACTTTTTGACGTGTAAAGTACTACAAAGTATAAACTAAATATATTACCAAATTTACATCACAGGTTTTGTATACATCTTATATAAAAACAATGTTTGTTGCGTTTATTTAATTTAAAACTCAAGTGCAAGTAAACCATCTTGATCAAGAGTCAACCCCGCATTTTATGCAATCTTTTGATATGCACTTTCTCGTAATTATTTTTTGCATTTCACATAAGAAAAAAGAGAGTTATTTCTACGCAAGATGTAAGCAAAGCATTCAGAATAGCTTGATGAAATTACGATAAAGTCGCATTACAATGTCTACTACTTAAGAGGGTACTGGATACCGACTATAGACACCTGTAAACCGACGATTCTAAGTTTTCTTTTTGAGCCGTATTTACTGCATCAAATCCAAAATGCTTCTACAGAAATAAGTGAATTGTGCTAAGAATTAGCTGTTGTTCTTTAAAATGTCCAAATTC
>NW_018025318.1:0-1275 GCF_002006095.1 Pseudomyrmex gracilis
TTTTTTTTTTTTGCGTCAACGCGACGAAGACTCGACTTTGTATTGTTGCAAACGAAGTATCACACAAAACAAAAGCAAAATATTGTTTTCGCACGTAGAATGTGAACTGAGAAAAGCTTTTTTTTTTTTGTTTTTAGCTAGCAAGTAAGATAGTCACACTTGACACGAGAGGCTATCTCGTCCGATTTGTAGAGATCCGTCGGGTATCGGGAGACCCGCTAATACTCTTCGCGCTCTTCATCTAATCGCGTTTGCATCATTGTCCTTTAAGAGGATGCTGAACCGTCCTGTTTTACCATCATTTCGTATTTCCAACTTTTTGTGAAAACTATGAATCAGAATAAAAAATGCTTCTCCAGAAATAAAGAAAATATAGTAAAGAATGGGATAAAGCCCACACAAATTTAAGAAAAACAAAAAAAAGTTTTTAGATTGTTATTACAGAAACTACATTTTTACTTTATATGCAAACTTGGCTATATAAATCCAAATAAAAATACCTTTATCCCAAACTAGAAACATAGACAAATATTTTGAGTGCTTCAAAAAAGATTTTCTAGTCTTGTGAGACAAGAAAACTTGGAAATACGATTAGTACAATTTTAACAGAAGCGTTAGGCCTGTTCTACAATACAGTCGTAAGTCGTAAGTCGTAAGAAATTGACCAATCACAATCGATCATTCTTTTGTGATTAGTCTGTGATTGGTCAATTTCTTACGACTTACGACTGTATTGTAGAACAGGCATTAGAGAGAAACATATGTCTATCCTTGGCTCTCTCATGTCATCTATCCTTGTTTTGGTTTGATTCGATCCCGAGAGATGACGCCACCTACCCGATAGCATAGCGGTTGAGTAGCAGCTGAGTGAACTTTTGCCAGCGGTTCAGCATCCTCTTAAGAGCCGTCTACAATGGAGAGTTGTAGACCGTAATAGTAAGAAATTGACCAATCACAGACAAAGTACAGAAGAATAATCGATTGTGATTTGTCAATTTCTTACTGTTACGGCCTACAACTCTCCATTGTAGACGGCTCTTTAAACGCGCGTGACTGGCGTCACGACGCGCCACTTCTCGCGCAAATACTCATCACGTGACACACACCATATATGTAATACTCCTATATTGCTAAGCTGCGTTCGGAAACATCACTAGTGTATATTTTATCTTTATTACTCATTATATATAAAACAAAGATAGAATGATGCTCGTGTGTACACGAGTGCTGTTTCCGAACGTGACGCTAGTCGCGTATCTTCGCAATGAGAGACAC
>NW_018025318.1:6850-7991 GCF_002006095.1 Pseudomyrmex gracilis
AAAAAAAAAAAAAAAAAAAGAAAATAAGAAAATGTAATTAGGGCGGCGAAATACGTTTATTATAATTGCAGACCTTTGGTAATATGATTCGACAGCGACTCCTGCACGGACTTCCACCGAGGAACTTTCTGCGACTCGAACGATCCACGGAAGAGCAAGACGCCAGCGGGGAAAAACGAATTTGTTACAACTCACTTTGCGGATGGGCGGTCTATCACCCGATCACGCGCAACATCGAATACTACATAAAAAACACGTAAGAGAAAAACGCATCAATCGATTTGTTTACTTTATGTTTCAAAAATATTGAAAAAAAAAAAAAAACAATTTCGAAGAAACCAAATTTCTGAAGAAAAGCGAGATAATAAAAAAACAGAGAGATTCGAATATTTTTCAGTAGCGCACGTAAAAAAAAAAGAATCAGCGCGTAACGTTGAAAAAAAAGAGAATAATCAGTCGCGCGAGATATTCTTCGAGCTGTTGTTTTTTTCTTCTGGCGTTGATTTCTCTCTTTTCTCTTTCGATTTGTTTATGCAGCTGCGAGTGCCCGGACGACAGCTACAAGTGCGTGCGTTACCGCGAGGATCTGTCCGCGAGCACATACGTCTACCGTTGTCGTCAGAATACCACGGCAAATGACACCATGTTGGGAGATGAGACCCACTGAGCAATTTTTAACAGGACTACGGCATCTCGAAACCGGTGTCACTTCAGCGTTTATCCGCTATCGATGATTTTAACGAGGGATTCCATCGATCGGGTTACGGGGCGTATCAGATCGGTCGGGGTTCACGTTGAAGCGACATCGGGGTTCTCTTATTTCAACAACAACAAAAAAATGTTATATATATATATATATATGAATACAAAATCGTGATTAATTATAATCGTTTGCCGCACCCAGTAAAGCGTTGTTTTTACTCATATATGTATATGTATGAGTACAAACAACGCTTATATACATACATATATATATATATATATGTATATATATATACAGGGTCCGCCACTTAAATCCGGACAAATTTGAATTTGACATTCCCATCATATTAGAATGCAGCAGTAGGTGCTATATGACCTAAAGATAGGTTAGAGACGTCGATAAGACATTAATAACCTTAAAATGGCCGAGTCGTTCAGG
>NW_018025319.1:0-3555 GCF_002006095.1 Pseudomyrmex gracilis
AGTGTAAACTTGTTTAATAAACCATATCTTTCATTTTCGATTTTTAATTCACGTAGTCCGGGAACTTTCCGGACAAACTGTGTATATATATGTATATTAATTATCAATTGAAACAAAGTGCCGAGTTTTTTTTAATTGCCCTGAAGTAAACCGCTCAGTGCCGAAAAGTATTTTAACCCACGCGCCTACACAATTTTTATACAAACTTTTCTCCGCTATTTGCCAGAAATAGCAGATGTTCAATGCGGGAGAATTTTATTTTATTACGGCAAGTGGCAAAAAGTCTATTTTTTCAATTGCAACACGAGATGACAGGAAAATGTAAAATTGAGTTTTGTGAAGGACTACCTCGCTCGGAAAATTATTCAAACAACTCGCTCTGTGCAAAATTAATAATAACACAGGCCCACAAAAAAACTTTTTTTTCTGCGCCATGAATGCCACTATGATATTTCCATATATTTTTTTCCGCTAAACACAAATCCGCCGTAGGCGCAGAAAAAAAAGTTTTTTTGTGGGCCTGTGTAATCGATGATCTTATGCGAGAATCGTCGTCGTCCGAAGTGATCGTGAATCTGTTTACCAAGGTAGCCATAAAAAAAATCTTAGCCTTATACTTATTTCACATAATCTTTTTCATCAGGAGTAGTATGTGGGTACTTATGGCGTGTCAAAACAAACCTCCTCTACCTGGCACTCCCAGTACTTCTGGCGCCATTGCCCCACCAGGATGGTTTTTTCCCTCCTTTAGTAGTGATTGGCCACGCCCACTGGAGGGGATAGAAAAGTGACATGATTTATGACCCCATAAATTTTTTGTAAACTTTTTATAACTTTTTATAATTTTCTAAAAATGTGTATTTTAAAATTTTTTTGTTGATGAATTTGTGTGGGAGGAAAATTCGAGAATGTTCTCAAGTAAGAGTTCTTTATTAAAAGAGTATATATTTATTTAAAAATCCGTTGCGAAGTGTGGCTGGTACTGGCAATGGCGGCGCTCCGATGTTGTTGCCTCGTGCGTTCAAACGTGTATAAGAGCAAGTTGGAATTGTAAGGGCGGGGGTGGCATCGGTCCCGAGAAGGATCAATCAGCGTCTGGGCAATTATGGCTCACAATGAGCGAGGTTCAGAGGTAGTTCATGGAGATGGTAGGGCCCCCAAGGAAGGACCAATGAGCGTCTGGGCACTTATGGCTCCCAATGAGTGTAAAGCATAGTTGAGGGCGTCTAGGCGAAATAAAAATCGAAGCAGGCGTCGCAAGACTGTGACTAGAAAGTCAGAGATGTAATATAAAAACTGAATTTACGTGTCCGAATTTTTTCTGAACGATTTTCATCTGCGCGAACTTGTACGTGCGTGCCGATGAGAACATAAGTTTTTTGAAGACAAAAAACGGTTTATTACTCGGCACCGTTAAATCTGCATGTTCGTGGGCGGTAACACCAGCGTGCCGATAAGAACATAATTTTTTTTGCAGACAAAAAACGGTTTACGACTTGGGGCCGTGAAACCTGCGCGTACTTGTTCGCGCAAGAAAATTCTACGAGAGTTTTCGATGGGTATTCAATGTAGAATAAAATGTTTATAAAATGCCCATTTAAAGAATTGTTTATTGTTTTTCATACGCATATGTACTCATGTGTGGGTAGCTACGACACGAGGTAAATGCAAAATAAAAACTATGTGTCGTACACGGATAATATATAGAAATGATTTGTAACTTTTGAAAATGATTGTTAATCTACCGTTTAAACAAAAGTAGTGGTGGTGGTAAAATAAGTTGATGCTCATACGCACAAGAAGGTAAATTTGCTATAAATAGAGCAATGGAAATACATTTTGATTATTATTCTGTTGCAAACAGTTGCGGCTGGCGCTTGAAATATCTTTTTACGCGGTAAATATTGGTTTAAAAGTGTGTAAAGTAAAAAATGCAAAGAAATGGCGGTGAATATTGAAAAAAAGCAAGTTAAATTCAACGTAAAATCGTGCATGGGAATAATCAAGAAGCAAAATGAGAGGCATAAGATGCTGCTTTCCACCGTGTATGGATTAAATAATTCTCATACAAAGAGAATTCAAGTAGGATTGCTCCCTGATGTAAAGAACGGATTTTTTTATCCTGCTATTAAATTATGCGGAAATGGAACAAATGTCATATGGCTCGATGCTGACGCGTGGAAAAAATTGCAAGATACCATGCCGTTAATAAATCTATACTTGGACGGAGGGAAATACAAGACAGAGCCGATTGTAATAACTAATAATATCACAATTGTATTTACTACGGCATATGGAGCGATGGCTGTATTAATTTCACACAAAGAGTCCGGAGAAGAGGAAACATCTAACAGCGAGACAATGAGAGAAAAAGATTCGGATTGTTCTAGAGTGAAGAAGCGCAAGATATTTTCTGCTTCTGTTGTTATGCAAAAACCAACATTTCTCGGTCTGCAAAATATAGCGCAATGTGTTAACGCGTATATGGAACACTTGGATACATTAGCATCTAGCGTTAGCGAATGTTCCAAGTATTTAATATAAGAAACAGAATTGTTACTCCCGAAAGCTTATATAAACGCAGACATTATCAAATTAACAATAAAAGGTAATTACAGCAATATCGAACGTGCTGTACAGACGCAAATAAAAAATTTACCGTTTCTAGATACGTACTTTACCCTGGTATTTCTAGAAATGTGTACACTTTATTTAGATAATGTTGTTCAAATTATTTTAGCAAAGCATTAAAAGTAATGTCTTCTCTCAGTTTGATTGTATACTAAAAATATATTTCAATTTTTTTGTGAATAAAAATGAAAATATAGTGTCTTTCTATAAAATATATATATTGTGTTTTATTTTCCCTGCACAAAACCCGTCTTATTCGCACGCACTTTATTGAAAAACAAAAATTAAAACAAAATTGTGGCGTCATTATTTACGCGCATAAAAAATAAATAAAAATTCTTTGATATAAGTTGTTTTTATATCACGCATTCTGCCGCTGCTGCAACGTGTTTCCTCGTACGTGTCTATCTCGAAAAATTTTGCGAGAAAGTTTCTCATAGTGCAATTTCAAAGTCAGAAGTCAAAGGTCCATATACCGTAAGTCCTTCGGTTGTCTATTGCGAATCAGGGATGTAAATCTTCGTTTTTATGGAAACGGAGCTAATGTGTCTCACCCTGTTGACAAAAAATAGGATGGAAACTATGTCTGAGTAACAGACGGTCAATGCCATTACGTGACATCTTCGGATCATTTTGTATCTACGAAAAATTTATTTTAGGGTTGTAAAATCAATGTCAAGTTTATGGAAAAGCAAAAACAGATTTTTTTTACCGCTGGCACAAAAAATGATAAAAACTTTATAGCATTTCCGAGTAACAGCCGGTTTGTCAGTTTGTGACATCCTAGCTCAACTCTCACTTTGTAATTTTTGGGGGTGAAATAGCGTATAAAAGATCTGTTGCAAAGAGAACGAAACACAGTCTGAGTTCAGAGCAAGAATCAGCCAGTTCTTCAGTAAATAGTAAGCAGTGAGTATCAGAGTT
>NW_018025320.1:0-1331 GCF_002006095.1 Pseudomyrmex gracilis
GTTTTGGCGCGAACAGTCGATAACCACGAGCGGTCCGCAGTAGAGGAACTTGTCCAATGTTAGAAGCGCCTCGTCCTCGTCGCGTCCGTAGTACTCTTCTGAAGTTTACGTACATATCGTACAACACGGCGTGTCGTTCCTTACTAAAATCCAGATTCGAGTCGTCGTAANAATAAAAATCCGAATTTAGAAACAACTTTACGTTGGACAAGTTGCAATGATCGAACCGCGAGCAATNTCGGCTGACAACATTCTTTTGACCGGTCTGCAACGCAAAAATGATGTAACGCGGCTTTTNNGCTAACTGCGTAGCCGCTTTTACAGCCCACGAATGAGACGTCGTGCTCTGTAACAGCGGGTACTCGTATAGATCCCACGAGCGAAATCCTATGGATAAATATCGACCGCTCTCCAGAGTGCGCAACAACTTCAATTTGTGCACATCATTTAACACAACGTGCGCCATTTGCCACTGCACCTTGTGCAATTCCACCGTTGACTTGCTGGTGGCCGAAGCAAAAATGCTGTTGTTGTTTGATCGTATCAGAATTAATTCGTGTCGCGCGTTGATCACCACGCGTTTGTAGTCCTCTCAAAATCCCAGCAATGTGCGGAGAGTTACGCAACAATTGACTTCGCAAACACATTTATTTGTGGACAAGTTCCAACCGGCGTGTCGCAGAGCGTTTCCCGTTTTAGAGACACGTAATTCTTTAACGTACTCGTTACACCGGGGTTGCGATTTTGATCAATTTCCACACCATTGAGCTCGTACCTGATCTCATCGAACATAAACGCCACGCAATTGTTNGTCAACGCGGCGGTGGCGGCAACCGCGCCGCTTCCTTCCGCTGCCCCGGCGGTGATTTGTAGACTGAACTTTNCCTCGACGTATAAGTAACTGTCGTATGGCAAAGTGTATACATCTTGTTGTTGAATGAGTATGCGTATCTCGTCGCTGTGACCAAACGATGTATTGGCGTACGGATTGTACGTGTGAGTCTCGATCTTGACGATGCAATTGTCGAAGACTGGTTCACCGCCGACGCTGAGTACGTCGTTCATTGTTGTTGTCACCGTCGTCTACTGCGTAACCCAACAAACGCGAAAACGTTGCGTTTTGCGCGGTCAACGTCGAACAATCGCGCGACGAAGTCGCGAAAACGGAAGAACAATCTCGTTTGCTCGACGCGGTCACGACAAGCATATTTTGTTTTCCTCCCTCGCTGCGCGGCGTCGATTACTCGCGTATCTTCTGCACGTGCAAGCGCACCGTTATCGTTTCGCCGTGAAAATCGATCAATCGACCGTTCTGATCAACTATGCGCACC
>NW_018025320.1:1801-3455 GCF_002006095.1 Pseudomyrmex gracilis
AACCCACGAGAATCGTAACCGTTTTGTCATTATCGTCAAAGTAAAACTTGTTTGTAGAGTCGACGTTTGGTATCGTGTTGTAAGATTCGAAGTTTGTAAGACCGAGTTTGTAGACTCCATCGCTCAGATCGATAGGTAGATAGTAACTCACCGCGAGATCGCTGCTTTTACCGGTTAGTGTGAGCGTGATCGACATTGTTGCGCGCGAGAGCAATCGTCTACCACTTGAGATTCCTCAGAAATCGCAGACACAAGTGACCGCAAACGCTCTAATCGTAAGTTTGATACGGATGGCGATTGTACGCGATCGAAATGTCGCTTNCTAGATAGCGCTCNAGTTCTCGCGGCGGATGCAAGTTTCCGAATCCATCNAAGTAAATCGCGTTTTGTCCTCTCTTGGCGTGGGCGACCCAATGCGTGCCTGANCCAATCGCGTCGTCGAGATTTACGATACCGCACTCGTTCGCCCGTACGCGCGCGGGTAAGACGTTGCGCATAAATACACTCCTAAAGAACGGTATGCAAAGTCGTCGGGCAAGCGTGTCAAGTTGCACGTTCGTNGTGACACCTGATGGCAAAGCGACATCTATCGCTTGCNTCCGCAAACTTTTTTTTTACTTCCTCCTCCAAATGCGTTGCGTTTGTAAGGCGTGAGATACAATCCGCGACTTTCCAACGCGCGATTATGTCGTTGCAGTTCCTCCAATTGACGCGCAACGGCCTTTCGATTGCCAACGGCTTTTTCTACACCGGCCGCTCCACTGATCAACGATCCGATGGCTCCCAGCACCGGCAATAGAAGCATCAAGCCGCCGCGTTTCGCAACCGGCAGAATTCTNTTTCTTTTTTTTGCTTGTTTTTTCTTTTTATCTATCTTTCGTCTCTTAAAGCCCGCACCGAGCTTCGTCTTTGCTTTCATGGCCGACCAAACAGTCGTTGCGGCAACTTTTTCTNCTAGAGTAGAGTTGGCGGCTGTTATGNGTTCGCGCGCTTTTTTAGCGAGNAACCAATCGGCGTCGTGGCGCGCGGCGAGTTCGGAATTGCGCGAGTACGCGATGTTGTGCTCGCGACACGCGGCGTCCAACGGATTCCACAACCGTTTAAAACAATTTTTGAGGATCGAGGCGACGCAAGCGCGCGTTTCGAAACGGCATGCGTATCGTTTAAAACAATCGTTTGCAATACGGGTGTCAAACGTCGACAAACGCACCCGTTTGCAACGCTCGAACGAGCGAAGCGGACGGCACGGTCCTCTCCTGCCGAACGAGATACGCGCGATCGTTTGCGGACCGTCCAACTGCGNNAAGACGAACGTTTTGATACGTCTGTTAGAGAATTCGCACGGTGTACGATTTGAGAACGTTTACGTGTATTCAAAGTCTCTGCAGCAACCAAAATATCGCTATCTGGAACACTTGTTGGAATCAATGGACGAAATAGGTTACTTCACGTTTGTGAACAACTGCGACGTTGTGCCAACAAACGAGGCTTTGCCCAATTCAGTGTTTATGTTCGACAACGTTGTCTGCGACAAATAGGATACGATACGGGAGTACTTTGCGGTGGGTGATACTCTATTGACCACAGTACGATTCGACACCGCTCGATTCGACACAGATTTATTCGACACCAAATTATTCGACACCGTACGATT
>NW_018025321.1:0-1097 GCF_002006095.1 Pseudomyrmex gracilis
TAGTTGCTGTGCATGTATTTGCTGAAACCATGATGCATAGTCATACGTAATCACGACAACACGAAGGCAAATGTAAGACATTTTGTGTCAGCAGATTCAGAGCAAGCAAAACGCAACTTTTGCTCATTACGTTGTCAACAAAATGACTTTTATTCATAGAAAACTCTTTGCTTTGTCATTCGTTTCCGGCAACATAAGAGCAACATGACGGTAACAAANCAAGACACCGATGTCTGTACTTTCGTCGTATAGTTGGTAAAAACTGTTGACATATATTTATTCTATTTTATAGCCCATTAAATGTCAAAAACGAATGACCATCTTTTAGAATAAGTAAACAAAAATGATTATATTTTAGTAAGGAACAAGTTGTCTCGCGGACTGAGTGCAAGGATTGCAAATATGAAGGTCTNAAGTTCCAATCCCATCTATCACCTTTAAATTTTTTTCGTATCCGGTACCTTTCATTGAGTTAATTAGTTGATCGACGAACTAAATCAGATCTCCAAAGATTAATTTGAGTGAAATCTCGAATTAATTACTTCCCTTTTCATAAAGCGATGTGTCAGTAAATATATATTTGTCCGTTTTCGACATATTGTATTTTTGCGGAAATTTATGACACGTGTTGTTGGCAACTTGTAGTCATGTTGCTCTATATGTTAGTGACAAAACATTGACAGTAAATACAAGCAAGTTGTCGGCACCACACGTGTTGAATACGTGTCATGTCAAACCAAAGACAAATGCCTGACTCACCTTGTTCTAAATNTGTTGAAAACTCAAGCGTTTTGTTTTCGGCAACATGACAGCAAAAACACAGACAAGTGGCTATCACGGAATATTTATCGAAAGTATCAATTCATCAAACGCGTAGATATATCTTAATATTAGATAGTGCATGTTAATTTTTTTTCCTTCCTTACTTAAACGTTTTCTTTCTGACAAAATGTCAGATGTATAAATCTATAGAATTGAAACAAAAAAAAGACACCATATTGTGAGAAAAAAAAAGAATTTAAAAATACATACATAAATGCAATAACAAAGAAACAAGCGTCGAAATAAAGTTAACAAAGATGTATCTAACCCAAACC
>NW_018025321.1:2132-3371 GCF_002006095.1 Pseudomyrmex gracilis
CTAGACAATCAACCCAATTAACCAAGTACTGAATCCAAGACTGTAGACCCCACAAAACGGACTTAAAACAAAAGTAAAGTACAAAAACTTGGCGTGCCGGATCGTAAGTAGTAATGATTCAAGCAATGTATTGTAGATGAAAACTCTTAGAGAGAGAAGACGCACATTTCTTAGATATATTTAATTATTCTAATATGTTTTTTATTATATTACATATATCTTTTATTAGTATACATATATATCTTATTATATTTTTTATTATTATTATATTTTCTTTCTTCATATTTATATGTTTTTGTAGTTAAAACACAAGATATATAACAACAACTATCTTTAATGTGGTATAATGTCACTTTTGAAATTCCAAAATATTATATATGCCAATGTTAATATTAATTTATTAATTTATTGACTTACGAATTTATCGTCAAAATGCTTTTTTGTATGTATATTATTACGACTTGTATATACATATATATACAATTCGGGCACGCCAAGTTTTTGTCCTTTACTTCTGTTTTAAGCCCATTTTATGGAGTCTACGGTCTTGGGTTCAGTAATTGGCTAATTGCGTTGATTGTCTGTGTATTTTATAATATACAGAAAAAAGATTTATGTAATAGATAGTCTGTATATTGCGATAGTTTTTATGTACTTGGCGTAAGTTTTTTCTTTTCTAACGACTCTTTTTTAGAGTGATTTNACTACTTTGGTTTAGTGCAATAGTAAAAGTATATGTACATTTTATTTTATTTTCTCTACGAAAAGTATATATGCATTTTTAGCACTTCTAGGCCAATTGCACTTTTGTATCTTTGTATCATGTATTGTTATTCAGTTTATGTTTTTAGTACGCACTATATTTGTATAACATGCAATATTAAAATTTTTCCCATGACAAAAAGGTGCATTAATAACTTTATATACATATATCGCCACCAAAATGTATCTTCGTAGTAGATATACACTTTTAATTTTGCAATTAATTTTTGTTGGTTTAATATTAGAAATTTTAATAATATTACTAATTGTAAAATAAGAATATATATGACTTGTTATTGTTACATTATTTTTTTCAACTATTGATCAAGAGGCACGGTAGTGCCTCGCGCCAAGTTCACGCGCAACGAAGTGGCGCTCGAACTGCGCGAGCACGCCGTGACTCTTATATACGCGAAAATGAGGTTTTTCAGTGGAGGGGAGATTTTTAATCAGCTATTTCTTAATAACGACTGAACC
>NW_018025322.1:0-3548 GCF_002006095.1 Pseudomyrmex gracilis
AAAAAAAAAAAAAAATGAAACATACATAACATGTGGAAATGCGAAAGAAAATATATAAAAGTATTTTACATTTCACTTATAAATTCGCAGTTTGGGATTTTAAAAGACGAGGTTATTTGCAAAATAAATAAATACTCAAATAAATAATTTTTGACATTCCACACAAGAAATATGTGTTCCGCATAGCAAACACACGCGAGTTTGGCACATGTACGAGAAGTGATATTGACCGAGGAAAGCAAAGTACGAAGACTCCTGGGGCTGTTGTCACGTCGAATGTTCTTCGCGAAGCCGGTATATTTAATCGGTCATCTTTATTGCTAAAAGTGAAATCTCACGATGAAAGTAGGCAAACTGAAAGAACCGGAAACTAAGGTTTAACGAAAACGCTTCTCTGGTTAAAACGCTTCTCAATTCACGAAAGTAACAATATTAACGTACACGTCCCGTCTTTCTTCGATAAATACAAATCTGACAGCAGTAATTTCAACAGACCTCTTAATAAATTGGAAATGACTCTTTGCTCAAAAAGTCACGAAAAAAAAAAAAAAAAACGGTTATTTAACGGAATATGCAATAATTGTTTTATCTGACTAAATATTGAAAACGAGAATTTTCTGTACAGCAAACGTCTGCTCTAATATTAAACTTTTGATCAGCTATTTGTATCGTATCGAAGAAATCAACTCGCGACGAAAGAAATTGTGAATTGTCATAATATAACAACGAGCAATTTGAAGACAGTCGGTTTACACATTTTATTCGCACAACAGTGATGTAATTGATGGAAGAGATCGTTCGAATATCTAACATCTCACCAAATGATTTAGTACGATTATACGCGCGTAGTTCAATGTAACAGAAAGTTGCGTGACGGAGAAAGTCGCAACGCACAGGAAGTTACATACTTGTAGAGCGCGTACAAAACGGTTTGATACAGGAGAATGTGCACAGTGTGATCTAATCAGATCAAAAGTCGTGTTAATACATAGAGTAATGAAACCGATTACATAAAAATCACATAGCATTATTAAAATCTCATTATTATGTAGAGNAAAAAATTTAATTATATAATTTAATATAAAATAATTATAGCGAATAAAACTAGAATTATATAACTAGAAACAAATGTAGTATATTACTTTGAAATTTTATATCGCAAGAGAGAGAGAGTTACGTATGTATTTAAAATTACAATTAATTCAAGTTGATCAAGTATTCAATTAAAAAAAATTTCGTGCAGATTTTGTCTCATCTTTTGCCTTTTGCAGGATGTTTAATTTTAATCCTTTTACGGGATTTTTATCTTTGAAGCAACAATCCATAGTAACTTTATTAGATTTGTTGTAATTTTCTCACAGAATATTGGAGAATAAATTTTAACGCTTGTAAAGTAAAACAACTTTTTTGTTTGCAAAAGTTTTCTGAATCACTAGTTTTAGAGATGTTTGTGTGTACAAAGATTAAAATAATAACTTACATATACACAAAATTTACTCTCTTTTCCTCTGTCTCAAGTTAAATATTCTCCAGACTAAATAGCGCAATACATAAGATAAAAAGACTCGGCCTTACCTTTAAGAGCCCATAATTCTTCGTTTTGCAAAGCTTTGACATAAGTCGTAATGTCTTTACCGCAGTCAGCTCCAACAACGCTCACGTATTTGTCTTCGTTCCAATTTTTTATTAGATTACGTGCACTAAAAATATCTAGTGCGTCCGATAGGGTAGTCCAATTTTTTTCGACCACTTGAACCGTCGTTGGTAAACTTCTTATCCGCAGAATAGGTTCCTCTATCGTACCGTTGGCAACACCGAGCAATACTTGTTCGGCGTCGATCGCGGAAAATAGAAACAAAATAACAAACGACAGACGCACGACGATCCACATGTTTATCAATGAGAAATGTTCACGGTAAAGATTTACGACACGATTTTAAAAAATTTGCATAAAATCACCGACTTCAATTTCACGTCATTGGCGATTTCAATGTTTTCAATTCTTGGTTCTAAAAAGTGTTTTTTTTTCTTTACGTTGATTATAACANAAACAGAGTTTATCGATCAGAAGAATAAATCTCGACGCTATTGTCAAGATGTTCGTGACATTGTAAAAATTCAGATATAGAATTTTCTTGTACCGTAATTCGAAATTCACTCGCTGATGTTGGTAAAAGTTACAAATATGTCTAATTTATGAAACACTTATTAAAAAATTCTGATAAACCAGATTTTTTTTTTTAAATTCATGACAATTTGACAATCTTAACGTCGCTATTTTGTTGTCAGAAATCTCGGAATAAAAAACCAAAAGAAGATAATTAACTTTATGTTGAGATTGGTCTTTCTATTCTACTGGATGGTCGCGGATCAACTGTATTGTACGATCGGGTTGTAGCCGAACCGATGTTACTGAAATGTTCCGCAGCTAAGATGGTGGGGTTGAGTATTCTCTTCTGTAAAGTGAAAACTAAAAACCTTAGACACATCGGTCGACACGTCCGCTTACGCGCGCGAAGTAGCATACATCAATCACCCCACCACCCACCCACACACATACGCGAACTCATGTATTAATTTTTATCCTATATATTTTTGGTATATGTATATTATGAACTAATTGTCTCAACAAGACGTTTTCCAATATATAATCTTTCTCATATAATAAGTGAACAAACAAATTGGATGAACTTCCAAAAAGCGATTATCTCATTTGGCTGAATTTTGGCACAAATATGTAGTTTATCTAGAAAATAAGATTGCCAAAGAAATTTCTTTCGCGCAAACCCCCCTTTCTCAAAAGTTCCCCTTAGAGATAAAAGCTTTTGCGCTACTTATTTCAAAAAGTTTATATATATGGAAAAATTTATAAACAATGAAGATTATAAAAAAAACTATGAAAAAGATCATATACATGTTTTACTTGCAATATTTTCATTTATTTATTTATTTATTTTTTTCAAAAACAAAACTTAATTGTTTTCTATACTTTCACATTAAATTTTCGGATTTTCCTAAATATTAAAGATTTGTAAAAAGAAAAAAAATGCCTAAGCGTTAGAAATGTTCTTTTTGAAAATATCACATAGAATGCTTTCCAACTACGTACACAGGCGACACTGTGTAACACTGTGTTACAGAGTGCCGCCTGCGTAAGTAGTTAAAAAGCATCCGTGGTCTGGTTGAACGCTCGAGAAAGATTGCCTCGTCTCGCGTTTTCTCTAAACTCGCCAACTAGGAAGTGTAGCCTGTGCTGCACTTTGGCTCATTTCACCTAACCTAACCTAGAAAAGAACCCTAGGCTTTAGGGCCTCCGCACAAACTCTTTCTTAACGCGTTACGTTACGTTAAGTTGGCTATAAACTTAAATTTGTACGTAAACTTGAACGTCATTNAACGCACAAACTAATATTTAACGTAACGTAACGTTAATTACTAGTCATAAACTTAAATTTGTATGTAAACTTGAACTTTATTCAACGCACAAACTAGTACTTAACGTAACGTAACGCGTTAAGAAAGAGTTTGTGCGAAGGCCCTTAGGCTCC
>NW_018025323.1:0-2867 GCF_002006095.1 Pseudomyrmex gracilis
CCTGTGTCATATAGTAATTCTGCTATTCCACGCTTTGCCTCTTTAATTGGCATTCTCACGATGTCCAAAATTGCTTGCGTTGTATTTACTTCAGTAATTTGAAGCTCTGCTATCGTTATAGCTTTCTTTTTCTTAATGCCATCCTCGTCACTTTNGGATGAGTCGTTGCTGTTACTCTGTTTCTGCTTATTACTTTGTTTTTTATTCNATGCATCTTTCTTCCCTTGATATTTTTTCTTATCATTCAGGGCCCAGCAATTTTCTTTAAAATGTCCCGTTTTCTTGCAATAATTGCAATATTTTTCAACGGCATTTATTCTGCCGCCTGCTTTTGGCAACGACACCTTGCTGACTCGGCAATCTCGACCGAAATGTCCGTGCTTTCCGCATTTAAAACATGTATCTTTGTTATACTTTCCCCTATTTTGCGGATTCTGACTTTTTACTTGACCGCTATGAGGTGTTGTCACTTTTTCTTCTGAGCTGGCCGCATTTATGGCCTCCTGTAGAGTTCCATAATTTCGTGAGCGAATTATTACCCTAATTTCGCTTTTTAATCCTATTTGGAATTGCTGTAACGCCTGCTCCTTGATTGTGCTCATAATGATGCGTTTTTCTTCTACGGTGTGTCCTCTACCTTCCACCATGGCCCCATATAACTCCATGGCGGTCTGATTTACACGTTGGCCGTATGTTTGCGCACTTTTGCCATTCTTTTGCCTCAAGGTGTTAAAATCTATCTGCAACTGAGTAACACTCTTCTTTGCAGCATAGGTGTTTTCAACTTCCTCTTTTAACTGTTGGAAGTTGCAGATATTCTTTGTCTCAAAATCTAACAAAACCTGACCTCGCAAGTTTGTGCACAACACTGCTTGTAACAAAGCAGGTTCATCCAACGGGCTAACAACTCCCGCTGCGTATTCACACGCGTTCATAAATTTGCGTATCTGTTCAGCTGATTTCCCGTCAAACGCTGGTATTAGAGTCACCGCGTCTTTTAATTGTAGCTGACTCCTGTTTACTATGTGGTTTCGGATGTCATTATCCGTCCGTCCGTACGTGATATCGAGTTGCTCACTCGGCCGTACGTGTGTGTTTCTTCGTGTGGGTGGAGCACCTTTTTCGCGCATTCTTTCTTCGCGTAGCTCCCCCAGTTGCCTACCTAACGCGTCTACNCGTGCTTCCATTGCTCCTAATGTCCGCAAGACTTGACGTAGGACTTCCTCGGTGGCGTCATGACTCGGCCTACCTGACCCTGGGCCCCCCGCGGACTTCGCTCCACGAGCTCCGACTAGCTCGTGTTGCATTTGCGTTATTTCTCTGTCTACCGCGTCCTGGGCTCGCCTAACACTTTCTATGTCNAGAGCCCTTTCCGTGCTATCTAAATCTGACGCAAGGTTATTTACGCCCGCCTGGAACATTTAGCTTTGATTCAAAGAAATAGGTTCGCTATTACCGTCTTCNCCCCTTAATAAGTTTCCAGCGATACTCNGGTCTATCTCTATCTCGAACTCTCTTTCAATAGTTACGTTCGATTGTGATTCCGTGTCACCTTCGAATCTCAACCGGCGCCTATACGTATGTGCCTCTAGTTTCGCCGGAGCAGTTCGCGGTTCCAGTGTCGGTATTAAATTCTTATTTGTTTGATATTCACGAGCGGAGTTCCAGTCGCGTTTTTCCGGGCAACCCTTTTGCCGGTTTTTGGACATTTACAAAACGTTACTACAAATTTTTTGACTTACGCTAGCGCTCTCATTTCCTCGCCTGCTGAATGTTGGTTTGCGTAATGCAGCTGTCTATGTAGGTCGTCGGCTCCTATGTCGCCGCCGCTGCTGCTGACGCTGCTATTGCCGCTGTACGCTGCCGCTGTCTGCTGCCGCTGTACGCTGCCGCTGCACGCTGCCGCTTTGGTTGCTGCTTTTGATGTCACCAAACCGCTTGCCGAATTTTCCTCTTCTTCTACCGGTCCCTTTATGCGTCCAGGATAGTGGTTCCTTCGTTNACACTTCCTCGGAGTACTTGCAGAGAAATTTACTTCTTCTTCTTGTCTCTGTTTATTTCTTTCTGCTGCTTCTACTCCGCTTGTAACACACTTCACTTTACTACTGCGGTAGGTCAGTTTCGTGCGTAACCCGAGATCGTGAGCGTTGAACAGTGATTCTCTATTCACTTTCTTTGCACCATTAGCCAGTATTATTAATTCTGTTATTTCTTTGTTTCAGGTGCTGAGAACCCGTTTTACTTTACCCGGGATTCAAGATAACTTATTTTGTACTTACTCTCCTTCAGAATATATTTTTTTTATATTCTACTTTGATAGTTTTCTTTTTTTTTTGTTCTCACCAGTAATCCTTGATGTCCTTGTCGTTTCCTCCACAATCCAACCGGAATCTTCTTCGTACTAAATACTGTTAAGATCCCGCCTCGGTAGTTGGTTTATTATCCCACCGCTACCACCAAAATTTGTTGTGATCGGGAAGATGAAGGACTTGGTGATGAATAAGATTCTTTTATAAAAACCTGGCGTAGTTTATTACTACCAAGTTTACAAATTACTGTACAATATCGCACGCTTATTCTGACACTTAGCCGTTGCTATACTGCGGTAAACTCTCCGGATAAACTTGGAGCCACACAGTATTCAACAGCTACTCACGATCTGTCTGTCGTTGCTCGCGATCGATCTTTTAAAGGGATCGATCTTGTCCACTCAGCAACTCAGCGACCTAATTGTTACTGCACGTATGCCGCTGACGTTGCGTGCCGCGTCTGTACTCTACTTAATACTACGCTTAACAAGCAGATTTCATTTACGAGGAAATGCTGCTTGTTACCTTTTTAAAAACAAATTCGGGTCAATTGAGCAA